>NC_133324.1:884950212-885205212 GCF_042186555.1 Aquarana catesbeiana
TACGGGGTTGCTGAGAAGGGATTCATTGAGGCGCCAATGTGACAATGAAGATCTGGTGACCGTGTTCTGTAGAGAGAGTAATACCAGCGAGTGGTCGGACCATACTGTGTCAATGATGGAAGCTTTTTGTGCTGACTGTATCAGCACGGGGGAGACCATAATATGGTCAATTCTAGTATAAAGATGGTGTGGGTAGGAGTAGTGGGTATAATCCCTTTTTGTGGGGTTTAGTTCCCTCCATATGTCGACTAGGCCTTGAGAATTGAAAAGTCTTGCTAAATTTAGGCTTGTCTTGTTGGGATGTGTTAATTGGGATGTTGGGGGTGTTGATTATCTAAACTCTGATCAAAGGCTCGATTTGCGTCGCCCCCACATATGACCGAACTCTCCAAGAGTGGGTTCAAGGTCTTGAAGAGGTTTTGAAAAAATTTAGATTGGCCCTTATTTGGTGTATAATAGGAGATAAGAGAGAATAGCCTGCCTTCTATCGTGCCTTTCACCAGAATGAAATGGCCCTCTGGGTCTTTATATTCTGAGAGCGGGGAGAAATGACAGTTTTTAGAGTGTTTAACAGTGAGATAGGGAAAAGAGACAAAAAATCGAAAAAGGGGTCTTTTTTGAAGACCAAACGGGTCTGACCTTAATTTAGTCAGCCAGACTCCTGTCCATGGGCGTCTGCTGCCCCTAAAAGGGGGCCAACGACCCATCACCCAGAAACCGGAACTAGTCTCTGAGTGATAGGTGGAGTCGCATGTGGGTCACCCCGGACCCCTAAATTATCTAAGAACCAGATATATCTAGATAAAAGCTACAAAATCCACTTGGTTTAAATAGAACCATCTAAACTAGAATTTACCAACCACAATAAATCCATATAGAAGAGGAGAGAAAATAATTCAAAAAGAGAGAGCTAATTTTCAACTTGTATCTTATAACATATGAAGACCCCTCTCTCCAAATCAGAGAGGAGTGATGGATCGCCCCGAGCTAATTCACTCATGGCGAGCCTCCCACCCATCTCCACATTAGAAAGAAGCACCCATAAGGTGGTTAGGGGGTTCCTCCCTTTAGGGGCCCCACCAAATCTAGAGATCGGCCCGTTCCCCACCCGCCAATCCACAAATGGGGAAGGAGAGATTGTTTCTCAAGGCATCTCCACATTGTGTCCCGGGGGATATGGTGATTTCTAAAGGGACCTGTTTCAATCCATGTATAATGGGGTAGGCTAGGGGAAGCTGTGCAAGGAATAAGGTAATTAAACCCCCCGTGATTAATCGTGAGTGGGGAATCTCCTGTCGGATGAAGAAGTGTTGAGGTCCTCTCCTGGTGAAATAACCGAAAACATAACTATTTAGTGGTTATCTTGTGTGAAAAAAGAAGTAAAGGGCATTGAGCCCTGACAACAGAGAGAGTCGCCATGCTGGCGGGGAAAGAGACCCAGTGAGGGTAAACGAAAACTTGAAGATTTCCCTCTTCTTAAGGTGGTCTGCCGTCCTTGGGTTTCTTGTTTCTTCCTGTATCCCATAGGGGGGAGATTGGACTTGTTGGTGTCGGGCGCTTGGCTGGATTCCCTGGATTCGCCATTGCCAGATCCATGGGAGCTTCCTGGGAGATCAGTTTGAGGTGTAGGAGTAACTTTTCTCCATCTGGAAAGTTGGAAAAGGAGTGTGATTTTCCTTGTAGGGAGATTTCACCGCAAATGGAAATGCCCATCTATACTTTATATCTTGTTGAGAGAGAGCTGTTAGAAGAGGTTTTAAAGATCTTCTCTTCTGTATGGTCGTGGGGGAGAGATCAGCAAAGATTTGTATATGGTGGCCCATGCAGAGTAGTTTCGATTTGTAGCGTGACTGTCGCATGATCTCCTCTTTTACTGTATAGTGATGCGGCTTCACTATGATGTCCCTTGGGGACCCATCCTTTCTGGGAGGCCCAAGGGCCCTGTGGGCTCTGTCCAGCTCCAGGTAGTGTGGCGGTGAGTTGGGCAATAGATCTTTGATCAGGGTTTGGACTGCCGGAGTGACCTCTGTGACAGATTCGGGCAAGCCTCCTATTCTAAGATTATATCTCCTTGACCTGTTCTCGAGGTCATCGATTCTGGAAAGGGCTGTGTCTAATTGGTCTTGGAGAACTTGTATGTGTGATGCATTTTGATTGGTTTTAGCAACGGTAATATCCAACTTATGTTCAATAGCTTCCATTCTTGTTCCCAGGTTGGAAAAGTTCGATTTGAGGTCTCTTGTAATTTTGTCTGCTGTATTGGCTAGACCACTCTCTAGGAGAGCAGAAAATTTAGAGAACAAGTCCTGTTGCAGTGACACCTGGTCTAGTGCCTGTGTATCTGGGGTTGGGGAGGCCTGCATGTGAGGCAGAGCAGACCCCTCTGGGGAGAGGGAGAAGTCCTCCATTGTGCGGCCTATTAGGGATTCCGTGGAGGCCGGAGATGGGGCTAATGGAGTCTGCATAGGGCCCTGGATCACCTGGGCATATGTGATGGTGGCCGGGAGAATCACTTGCCTCTGATCCTGCTTCTTTGTCTCATAGGCCGCATGTTGCTGCATGGAAGCGGTGCCGGCGGCCATCTTGGACTTCTTGTCCCGTTGTATTAGAGCAAATTGCGGCCTGAGATCTCTCTGCAACGATGATCCGGACATGCAAGAAGGTGCCCGGTAGTCTCTCCAAGGCTGCTGACCTATTTGTGGCTGATAGGGTGCAGTGGATCATGCGCCCTGTGATCCGTGGGTCTGGGGTGAAGCGGAGCTCCGGCTCAAGCAGCCATTACGGAGCTCTCGCGCATGCGCACTCCCATTTTTTCATTTTTTAATAAAGGACTTGTCCCAAGCTGTGTCTTGTCTTTTGTACCATTTTGACACTTTTTTTGTGAAATGGTAGGGGTACCCGTTACCATTTCACACACGGAGAAAGGCCGGGATCTGGGGGTCCCCTTGTTAAAGGGGGCTTCCAGATTCCGATAAGCCCCCTGCCCACAGACCCCATAACCACCGGGCAAGGGTTGTGGGGGTGAAGCCCTTGTCCCCATCAACATGGGGACAAGGTGCTTTGGGGGCTACCCCAAAGAACCCTCCCCATGTTGAGGGCATGTGGCCTGGTACGGTTCAGGAGGGGGGCCGTTCTCTCATCCCCTCTCTTTTCCTGTGGCCTGCCAGGTTACGTGCTCGGATAAGGGTCTGGTATGGATTTTTGGGGGGGCCCTCATGCCATTTTTTTTTACATTTTGGCACGGGGTTCCTCTTAAAATCCATACCAGACTCTTCAGGTCCAGTATGGATTTGAGGGAGACCTCACACCATTTTTTTTTTAAATTTTGGTTCGGGGTTCCCCTTATTATTCATACCAGACCCAAAGGGCTTGGTAATGGACTGGGGGGATCCCATGTCGTTTTTTTTCAATGACTTCTTTTATCTGTATTGCCAGGACTGACAATTTATTATAGCCACGAGTACTTTTAAATGACTTTTTTTCCTTTAGAAATGTCATTTTGTGCAGGGACTGTTCTAAACACGGGAAAAATGTGCCACTTTACAGGCATACTATAGACACCCTCCAGGTATGAAATTTAAAGAAATATTTCACTTTTATTGTTTCACTTTAAGCATTATTAAAATCACCGCTCCCGAAAAAAACTTTTAAAACTTTTTTTTTGCATTGATACATGCTCCCTGGGGCATGACTTGGGTCCGCAAACACTTTTAATGACAATAACTTGCATATAAGCCTTTAAAATGAACACTTTTGATTTTTCATGTTAATGTCCCATAGACTTTAACAGTGTTACGGCGGTTTTCGAATTTGCCCCGAACACTGCATATTGTTCGGTGTCCTGCAGAACATCCGAACAACCAAAGTTTGGCCCGAACTTATGCTCGAGCCGAACCGTTCGCCCATCGCTAGTTATGATCAACAATATGTAATGGGTCCATATAGTGAACTTGGTGTTGAGTTATTCACTTTACGGTCAGCACAGAGGACAAGGGAGCACTCTTTATGCCTAGAGGAAAAGAGATTCCAAATACGGAAAGATTTTTTCACAGTAAAAGTTGTGAAAATGTAGGATAGACTCCCTCCAGAGGTGGTTATGGCCAGCTCAGTAGATTACTTTAAGAAAGGTCTGGATTCTTTCCTAAATGTACATAATATAACTGGGTACTAACATTTATAGGTAAAATTGATCCAGGGAAAATCGGATTGCCTCTCAGGGATCAGGAAGGAATTTTTTCCCCTGCTGTAGCAAATCGGAGCATGATTTGCTGGGGTTTTTCGCCTTCCTCTGGATCAACTGTGGGTACAGGATTGGGTATATGGGATTGCATGATATTATTTTTTATTTATTTATTTATTTTTATGGTTGAACTAGATGGACTTGTGTCTTTTTTCAACCTGACTAACTATGTAACTATATAGCATATGTAGAAAATCTTGGTGACCCTCCCGTGGCTTATAAAGAACAAGAAATAGGGGATAGGGGACTTTTAAGGTACATTTTACATAGAGGAAATGATGTGTATATCAAAAACTCAAAGAAAGTTATATAAAACGTAATTTATTACAAAAATCTGATAAAAAAGTAGAGCGTACAGTATAGGACACAGTCATAGGTATATACACATTTGCCTATTGTTGACATAGAAACAAACTGTAGTCACATACAAAGAACTAGTGCATCCACAAAATTCGACATGTTTCGCCGGTATGGCTTCATCAGGAAAAAAGGGGACGCTTTATCTAGTGACCATAAAAACATACATTTTTCACAGCTATAGGTGTATAGAGAAAGAAAAGAAAAAATGTGAAATGTTATTCAATATTAATATATGACAATTTTATTAAACATAACATAAACATTTACATAAGCATGACTGAGAGAAAAAAAAATTAATTATCCCCAACCCCTAACCAAACAGACCCAACCCATCCGACCACCCCGACCCCCTGAAGTGAAAATCCTCCCGTACCTTGAGGGGCATGAGAGACTCCCGGAACCGGATACGAATTGCAGGTACGCACTGCAGACTCACACCGCATTGGTGCAGTACAGACGCTCCCCGGATGATGATGAATCATCTCCGGAAGTGAGTGTCTGTGTGCTGTGATGGTATGCCCCGGGGGACTGTGTCACATAGGAACCCTCAACACGGACATGCAGCTGAATCAGAAATTGCCCCAAGAGGGGTAACTGATCCCACTGCACATCCTCGGGTGTCCGTACGGGGATCTAAGGCAAAAGAACCAGAGCATGGACTAGGCAGCACACCTGCATGAAGCGGGGGGGGGGACACAAAACCCAAAAATAAATAAAGGAACAGTCACGCATATACATTACCACTTATTGAAAAAAGTACACGTAAATGAATCACTACCTACAAACAAATAATATAAATCACTTATGTTATATTTTAAACAATACTGAAACCTCATTGAAAGAGGAAAGAAAACTCTCAGAATGCATTTAAAGGGATCCTGTCCGGTATCAGCCCAACGCATTCAACCACAGCTCTCCAATGGAACCGGGTGATGCAAGGAAAAAATATATATATATATTAGGAAAAAGCAGTGGCACAAAAGAAAAAAAAAAAAAACACAGCCCAGCTACAGAAATGGTTTGTAGCTGATTCCCTCATTTAGCCCTGGATAGCAAGTAGCCTGTAATAAGTAAATCCATCTCATTTCTAATTGCAATAATTTTTGGTCAATGTCACCCCCTCGTCCCTGTTTGGGCAGGTGCTCCAAACTAAAAAACCCGGTGGATTTGATATTATAATTATGGTACAGTCCTACATGACGGCTGATAGGTGTCTCCATTTTATGTTTTGAAATAAGAGATACATAATCTCTTATTCTGCAATAAAGGGGGTGTTTCGTTTTACCTACATAGAAGGCTCCACAGGAGCACTTCATTATGTAGACTGAGCCCACTGACAGTTGGTCCTATGTTTGGGGGTCCATTGCCTGTTATTTGGAAGTGTAACACTTCTTCCCTCAAGTATGAAGGAACAAAAGTTACACTTACCACAACAATATGTGCCAGGAACCTGGGGTCTGCTTGTATTTAGCGCCCAGATAATGGCTGGTCACTAAAGTGTCTCATAGAGATCGGGATCTTTTGTATGTAATTTCCGGATAAGGTTTAACAAATCTTGAGATTCTGTGATCAGCGGTCAGTAAGTACCAGAATTTTTTGTAAATGTTACGTATTTTTTCATTTTGTCGGTTGTATCATGTTGTCGGTTGTATCTGGTTATGATGCTTGTTGAGGTTGTTGATTTGTCTTGCCTTGGTTTGTACAACAGGGCATGCCTGTTTTGGCCGCTCACTTTATTGAACGCCTTCTTCAGGCATGTCCTGCTGTAACCCCTAATGAGGAGTCGATCACGCGACATATCTGCCTCCCGTGGCTTAGGAAAGTGCTAACCCGGCTGATGGCTCTCTCAGACCGTGGAGTTTGGCTTCCTCTGGATGTCTTTATCTCCTAAGTAAGGGGACTCCACAAGGTAGATGGTGCGGATCTTCTAAGGAAGTAGTATAAACTGGGGGTCCACCCCAGACTTCCCCAATATAGTATGAAAAAAGAAAGAGTTCCCAAATAGTATAATATCATTTGGAAAAATGTATTGGATAAAAACAGCTGAATCTTACTCACTTTTAAAAAAACAGCAAACGCTAAAAAAACCTACGAGCATCAAGCTCATATTTACGCATCACTTCTGGTGTGCCTGTCGACCAATCCTGATGCGTATCGTCACGGTCACGTGAATGTTAGTTGTGCACTTCATTTAGTGATAGCGCAAGAGCACCCCCCTTTTTTCATTGCTCCTCAGCAAATGCTGTCAAGTTGTTCCTCCATGTGAAGGGTTCAGTACTGTCTCTGATATAGATCTGTGAAGACACTGTATTCTCTTAGCCATCCAAGATGTATCTTGTATTAAACCCATATGAACAGGCAGTTGTGTTGCTGCTTAAATACATTGTCTGTTTTTATATGTCATTTTACCAAAAATTAGCCATTTGCTGTCCGCTCCATAGCAGTTTTACTGTTACAGGGTGGCAGCTGTGCGCCAGAGCATGTTTATATACGTGATCCGGCTCTTCCGGAAGGGGGCACACAAGCCTGCCACCAGCGCCCCACTCTCACTGTGATTATACAGAGTGGGAGCCAATCAGCAGGTACAGTGGACTCGATGTCCCACCGATCTTTTATTACACAGGCAGAACTGCAGTCTGCCTATGTAAACAAGGCAGATTGCTGTTCTGTCAGTAGGGAAGGCATGGTTCCTGTGTCCCTGCAAAGCAGGGACATGGCTCTTTGCCTTCCCCTAGTAAAAGCACCCTAGTAAAAGCACCCCCCAATAGTACACAGAAAAACTAGCTAGGCACACAGTTAACCCTTTGATCGTCCTTGATGTTAACCCCTTTCCAGCCAGTGTCATTAGTACAGTGACAGTGCATATTTTTTAGCACTGATCACTGTATTTGTGTCACTATAGAACCTAGTCAGCAAATGGGTGAACACATGATCACAAGCAACTAAAACAAATAGAAAACTACTAAATCTAGTCAGAAAAAGCATTCACTATAGCACGTGGGGAATACATAGTCACAAAATCAAATTCACTATAGGTTACATAAATCAGCGAACGTCTAAATCAGTAGTCATGGTAGAAGCAGGTGAACTGAACATGGAAATAATGTTTAGAGCTTAATCTCATTGATTAAATGGTTCCTAAACATGTGGTATATTGTTTGGAGATGATCTGCTTTTAAATATGCTTGAAAGTCTGAGAAGAGATGAATTTACCCTGTTTTTAGTACTCTGTACTGACACAACTGAGCATGCCCAGACTGAAAACTAGTTACAAACATACACTCATTTCTACTCAATGCCAAACAAGCATTCACGACCGTGAATTTTTGAAAGCTAGCAAACTGCAAAATGTGCTATTTATATATTGATGCAAGTGTCAACCATTGATTCTCATTGTATAATTGTTACTTCCACAAAAACATACATTTTAATTTTGAGATGAACTCTTTAATTACTAAAATAAATTGTCCTTGCTGGGTTTTTATGTTGCTTCTTATTCCTTTTTTTTAAACAATGCTAGTAATGTGTAATGTTTCCCTGTTTTTGGAACAGATATTATTCTCTCTCTCTCTCTCTCCACATTTATATAAATATATATATATATATATATATATATATATATATATATATATATACAGTATCTCACAAAAGTGAGTACACCTCTCACATTTGTGTAAATATTTTATTATATCTTTTCATGTTACAACATTAAAGAAATGACACTTTGCTACAATGTAAAGTAGTGAGTGTACAGCTTGAATAACTGTGTAACTTTGCTGTCACCTCAAAATAACTCAACACACAGCCATTAATGTCTAAACCGCTGGCAACAAATATGAGTACACCCCTAGGTGAACATTTCCAAATTGGGCCCAATTAGCCATTTTCCGTCCCTAAATATATATAAAACACAAAGCGCTGTGATGCTAAATAGCTGATAATTACACATAAAACCAAGTGAGGCTGCTATCAAAAGAGAGTGTTTTCAGAGTCACTTAAAAAGAATAAATAATGATATTTGAAGCGCTTCACAATGTGCATGAAAATGAATATATAAGAATAAATATAAATAGTCAAATAAATCCAGCGGTGAGTAAAAATTCCTATAAAATCCAGCAATCAAAATAGTGTAAAATTATTAAAAATTAGTGACACCAAATGTGTAAAAAATCCACATAAAAAATCCACATAAAAATAAATATATAGGGATGTATTCAGAAGGTTCAATTATACAGGTGTAGAATCCTGATTGGTATAGAGCTTTTGATCACTAGCAAAGCTGTTTAAAAACACTTGCTTAATTAAGGTGCTCATTGATAGTACCAATGTGTTTTTTGCTTCTATTCACAACCAATGTGGGAATCATAAACAGGCAGATAAGAGAAAAAAACCAATCATTGTGCAATAGTTAGGATACCAAGGTACACAGGCAAACTTCAATCCACTCACGTGTGCCTTATAATGATAAGGCATATGCAGGTTTTACTATAGCAGTCAGCCGCCTTAGATCCTTGAAAAAGTCACGTGACTGTGATGTAACGCGTGGGAGGAGCCAAGGAAGCTCTGTGCAGATCAGCAGTTTCACACAGTGTACTGCACTGAATCTGCTCCTGTCTAAGGCGGCTGACTGCTATAGTAAAACCTGCATATGCCTTATCATTATAAGGCACACGTGAGTGGATTGAAGTTTGCCTGTGTACCTTGGTATCCTAACTATTGCACAATGATTGGTTTTTTTCTCTTATCTGCCTGTTTATGATTCCCACATTGGTTGTGAATAGAAGCAAAAAACACATTGGTACTATCAATGAGCACCTTAATTAAGCAAGTGTTTTTAAACAGCTTTGCTAGTGATCAAAAGCTCTATACCAATCAGGATTCTACACCTGTATAATTGAACCTTCTGAATACATCCCTATATATTTATTTTTATGTGGATTTTTTATGTGAATTTTTTACACATTTGGTGTCACTAATTTTTAATAATTTTACACTATTTTGATTGCTGGATTTTATAGGAATTTTTACTCACCGCTGGATTTATTTGACTATTTATATTTATTCTTATATATTCATTTTCATGCACATTGTGAAGCGCTTCAAATATCATTTTCCGTCCCTGATGTCATGTGACTCGTTAGTGTTACAAGGACTTAGATGTGAATGGGGAGCAGGTGTGTTAAATTTGGTGTTATCGCTCTCACTCTCTCATACTGGTCACTGGAAGTTCAACATGGCACCTCATGGCAAAGAACTCTCTGAGGATCTGAAAAAAAAGAATTGTTGCTCTACATAAAGATGGCCTAGGCTATAAGAAGATTGCCAAGACCCTGAAACTGAGCTGCAGCATGGTGGCCAAGACCATACAGCAGTTTAACTGGACAGGTTCCACTCAGAACAGGCCTCGCCATGGTCGACCAAAGAAGTTGAGTGCACATGCTCAGCGTCATATCCAGAGGTTGTCTTTGGGAAATAGACGTATGAGTGCTGCCAGCATTGCTGCAGAGGTTGAAGGGGTGGGGGGTCAACCTGTCAGTGCCCAACCATATGCTACACACTGAATCAAATTGGCCTGCATGGCTGTTGTCCTAGAAAGAAGCCTCTTCTTAAGATGATGCACAAGAAAGCCCGCAAACAGTTTGCTGAAGACAAGCAGACTAAGGACATGGATTACTGGAACCATGTTTTGTGGTCTGATGAGACCAAGGTAAACTTATTTGGTTCAGATGGTGTCAAGTGTGTGTGGCTGCAACCAGGTGAGGAGTACAAAGACAAGTGTGGTGGAGGGAGTGTGATGGTCTGGGGCTGCATGAGTGCTGCCGGCACTGGGGAGCTACAGTTCATCGAGGGAACCGTGAATTACAACATGTACTGTGACATACTGAAGCAGAGCATGATCCCCTCCCTTCAGAGACTGGGCCATAGGGCAGTATTCTAACATGATAACGACCCCAAACAAACCCCCAAGGTCTCAGCTAGTGATGAGCCGAACAGCTCTGGGTTTCACCGAACTTTAAAGAAGTTTGGATGCTGAACCCAAAATTCTAATCAATAGATACCGAATCTGTTAAAATAAAAATGGCCATTTTTTTAGGCTAAAATGCAAGGGGGTGTCGAAAAAAGCAGCATAGGGGAGTGGGCGCTGCCCTGGGGAACAATCAATGCAAAAAATGTTCTTTTCATTTCCATGCAGCCAGGAGCTGTGATTTTTTAGCACTTGCATTTAAAATTGTGGGCAAATGACTTTGGTAGGTGTCATTGCCAGCTGCTTTAAAAAAAAAAAAAAAAAAAACAGCACAGAGGCATCCCTCAAGAGTTTTCTGTGTATTTTGGGGGACCTTTGGAGGGATTTTTGATTTGTTTTTGTTTTTTAATGAAGCCAGCAATGAGATTTTATTTGCAGGCTATTTAAACTGCACATTTTTTTCTTTGTCCTATAGCATACATCATATGTCCTCTATACATCCTATATCAAGAATAAAAAATAATTATGAAAAGTCCCCCCAAAGTGCATATTAGACTCATACTAGGGGGACTCTTTCCAAAAAAAAAATTGTGGGGCCCCCTAAAAATCCATACAAGTTTCTTAATTTAAGCACGCAGCCCAGTTGGCCTGGCTAACCACACTCTTGTCCCCCTCCCCCCCCCAATCATACCAGGCCACATGGTCTCAACATTAGGGGAGGTCCCTTGCAAGAGGGTACTTCCCTCCCCCTGCCAAAAAAACACTGTGTCCCCATGTTGATGATGAGGACAATGGTCTCTCCCTCACAACTTGCCCATTGGTTGTGTGGTTCTGCAGGCAATACGCTCCACTTCCTGAAGAGCCATCCACGGCGAAACATATGTCAGAGCGGAAGATCCGTCATTTACGGGTTCATTTTTTGATACACCACACCAGGCTTTGCACCTTCGGAGTGAGACGTGGAATGCACGCTACCCCCAGGGATCAGTTGACTCACTCATGCTATTGACACCTAGTGCCAGGCCAGGCACTATCACATGTGAGTGTAACTGCTATTATTGCTGCTGTTTTTACTCTATTAAAAATTACTACACTATGAGACTTTCATCTGTGTCTCCTGTGGAGTAATTTTTTACATTATAGCTCCTTCCTGAGTGGCCATTGGAGTGGATTCATGCCATTACAGGCACAGTGGTGTAGTGGTAGCACTCTCACCTAGCAGTAAAAAGGGTCACTGATTCGAATCCCAACCATGACACTACCTGTCTGGAGTTTGCATGTTCTCCCTGTGCCTGCATGGGTGTCCTCCAGGTACTCTGGTTTCCTCCCACACTCCAAAGACATGCTAGTAGGTTAATTGGATCCTATCTAAATTGTCCCTAGTATGTATGAATGTGAGTTAGGGACCTTAGATTGTAAGCTCCTCGAGGGTAGGGACTGATGTGAATGTACAATGTATATGTAAAGTGCTGAGTAAATTGACAGCGCTATATAAGTACCTAAAATAAAATTAAAATTAAAAATAAAAATTAGTGGAACCAATTTGTGGTTCCCAAAGTGTTTCTTGACCATCCTGCAAAAAGGGGCAAACAGCTCTGGTGAGTGGCCATCTTCATATTGAGCACTCGTGGTGGAAGATCTAGAAGTTTTATTTCAGAGCATTTCGTTTTGGTGTTGGGATTTATTCACTTATGGACTTTATGCTTGCTTATTTTCTCATTAATGTGCACATTTGAGTTTGATGCAGTGTTTTTCTTTGTGACGTTTTTTTTTATATGAACATGTATAGCGCCTTATTCTTTATTTTATAATTTCAGGCAATGGGCTTACTGGATACTGGAGGCCCCTGTTAATAATACAGGCCCCCCCCCCCAGATACCACCCCCCTCACATCAATGCATAGAGGTACAGAGTACCCCTATTAATTTACTAAAAAAGAGTTGTAGCCTAAAAATAAAGACTCCTAAATGTGTGACGAGTCCTTTATTAAAAAATAAAAATCACAAAAAAAAGTTCCTTGTTGGAAATCCATTATCAATCAGGATGCCTGCCGCCGCCAACTTATCAAAAATAAGAAAATGTCCTGCCTTACACAACCGAAACCATTTATTTTTTTTGAGGGGGGGGGATTTTTGCTTATCAAATGTCTGGGTAAATGGAAGAAAAGAGGTGGAAGGTGCGTGATCAAATGCTTGGATCAAGATAATACAAAATAGATAAATGCATATTAAAAAGTTCCTTGTCTCTATTTCTAGGTGACATTGTTTTTTTCTTGTGAATGAGTAGGGGGTTCTGATAAGCTCCCCGTCAACAGAACCCCCCACAACCGCCAGGATCATCACATGAGGACAAGATGCTTTGAAGAGGGGTTTCCCCCTGGAAAGGCACCCCCATGTTACAGGGAATGTGGCCTGATATAGTTCAGAAGAAGGAGTGTACTCTCATCCTCCCCCTTTCCTTGACAGCCAGGCTGCATGCCCCAATTAAGGGTCAGGTATGGATATTTAGGGGGACCTCATTTTTTTTTTTTGTTTTTCTGCATAAAGCCCCCTTTAAAATCTATACCAGACTCAAAGGGTCTAGTATGCACTTAATGGAGATTTCTGTACAGCTTTTTTTTATGTAGGATGGGCTACAACAAATCATTTACATTTACCAAAACAAAACAAAAATTATGCAGTTTAATTGCAGGCACAGAAAGCTGTATTGCCAACTTCTTTAAAAAAGGACCCTTAGGAGTATCTTTGGGGTCTGTGTACCCTTTTTTTTAAAAAGCAAGAAGGGAGATGTTATTTTCCAGCAATTTAAAACTTTTATTTTTATTTTTTCACTTGTAAATGGCAGTGCTAAAAAATCACTGCTCTTGGCTGCATGCAATCTTTTAAAATTTTTGTTTTGATACGTGTTCTCTAGTGCCCATCCCTACCCCATGCTATTTTTTTTTTTTTTTTTTTTACACCCCCTTGCCTATTAGTCCAGAAAATGGTCGTTTTTAATTTGACAGATTTGGCTTCCACTGATTTCAGGGAAATGGGTTTGGTATCTGAAGTTTGCCAAACCTTGCTTCAACCGAACCCAGGGCAGTTAAACTCATCATTACTTAGAACAGAAGAGGTGGTTGGGTTAAGTTATGAAACAACTTGAACATTACAGAACAAGTCCAGTTTATTGTGACTAACTACACTAGATATACCATGACCTGGATAAATGATAAATTGTTCTTCCTCAGATAAAAAAAAGAAAAGAAAAAATAAAAGAAAAAAACCCAATGAGTATTTGCAAATACATTCTTTCACAAATACAAGCTTGTCACGATGACAGCCCTGGGAGCATCACACAGAAGCTACTAACCCAAACCCAGGGAAAAAAAAGCGAGAAGGTGATGGATATCTGCTTGAATGCTTGTTTCCCTTGGTACAAATGTTAAAAGATTATCTTGTAGAGAATAAATGGCTTGAAAATCATTAATAAATATTACCCTGTGGACGTATAACAGAAGCTACAAACTGGTGTCCTCTGGTGACCTCTGTAGCTCTATGTGTGCAAATTGACTGTACACATTCTTTAAAATCAATAGTACAAGCTGATAAGAAAGAAATGTGAGCCTAATGGACAGAGAATTATAGCGCCAGACATGAGGGCTAAAATTCATATTAATATACCCTGGTAAGGCCAAGTCACTCTGCACAAAGGAGGGCAGCAGGTCACCCTGACAGTTTGTCCAATGCTAATGGAAGATTATTGACTCGATAGTGTGAAACCTCAAAGAATACTACATATCACCCAGCTGCATAGAGACTTGTGGTTTTATAGATTTCTTTGTTTCAGCAGTTAGCGATAAAAAAAAAAAAATATCTTCCCATGACCACTTTTCTTCAATCGATGAGCAGTTTAGCAGATTCTTATTACAAATTAGGTGGCAGCAAGATTTCAATAGATTACATGTTATGAAACCTTTAAAATGTGTTTTAAAAATATATGTGACCAACGATAATGCAGTCAAGTGGTCTCATAAATTGCACTCCTGTCTGTTGAAGCATTCATGGCAAGGGGAAGGGCTTCTGGTTGAAAAAAAAAAAAGCAAATAATAAATTAAATTGGCAGGTCATGTGTACAAAGTATTTTGTCATACAAATATTGTTTTATTGTCCTGCATTTTATTAATGCCCGACTCCAGTTTTGGAATTACCCCTTTTACACACACCCTATTTAGTCCTGACCCTAAGGTCACATTCACATCATCACGTAGTAGGAATGAGTGTTCCCTCTACGCAATTTTGACATTGCAATTTTCACATGATTCTGAATGTCTCATAGGGTGACAAGCTTCACACAATTTATGAAGGGGCTGTTTGCCATATGATCCTGCCGCAGGACGATTGTGGCAGAATCACATTGTGTTTGGGGTGCCATTGCAGGATAATGGCACCCAAACACGTGCAGTGCATTGTGCTGTGATTGTAAGTGATCTCAAATTGTGAAATGTGAAATGTGAACGGGGGCCTTAAAAAATGTCATTGTACTTACATTTTTCCCTAAGTGTCTCCAGTCAGATCCAGTGAGATCCAGAGATAGAGTATTGCAGCTGGAGATTTATTTTTATTTTTTTAAGAGCTTCTGGGGGTCCATCTTTGTTTTGGTGTCCAAGCTGAAATTGGATTTTAATGATGGTAAAACCATTTTCAGCTTCACATATTCACAAACAGTCACTACTTTGTAAAGGACTTTGTGGGTCTTACACTAATTCTGAAAGATAGGACCCCCTCAAAAACATTTGAAAAAACAGTTCATTTTTTAACCTTAAAATGTATTTATTTTATGCAGAAATATACTTAAAGTAAATAAAAACGTGTCTGCAGGAATTGTCATGAAAAACATGACCAGACTAACATAAGAAGCTAAATGTAGTTACCTCAAACCATGACTTCCTTGGGATACCGAGGTATGATCTAACTTCTGTTTGGACTAAAAAAAACTAGCATTCTCCACTATGGAATATTCATGCCTTTCTGACCTATAGACAGTTGATCACTGTGTAGGTGGAGTTAAGGATGTTTTAGTATAATCAAAAGGCATGGTTTGCAGGCTCAAAGTACATGGGATGATAATCAGTACAAAAAAAATGCTAAATAAAAAGTCAGTTTTAAAGAAATAGTAAATAGCAAATAAATAGGGGGTAAAAATATTATAAAACTTTAAGAGCTTTAACTCATTTGTGCCTAACAGTAAAACAAATCTTAATGCCTAAGTACAATTTTGCAACTTTATTAACATGTGTTACTAAAACCATACATATTATCACAATTACTTTGTGCATCCAGGTGGATTATACCCTGTTTTTTTTTTCAGGACAAATTGGGCTTTCATTTGATGGTAAATGGTAATGAATACCTCCTGATTTTTTTAATTTATTATTATTAAAGGAAAACTGGCCCAAAATAGTAATAAATAAATAAATAAATAAATAAAATACATTTAGCTGTATATTTCTTGCTACTGCCATAAACTTCCACTAAAGAACAGCCCAAAAATAAATTCTACTGCTCCTGGCGATCGCAGCGATACCACATACGTGAATGTTAGGTGTTGTTTGTACCCGTAGCACAGCCCAGAAATAATATTGCTTTTTTATCCTAAAACACACCGACACTGACCCTAACTGATACTTATTAAATAAAATTAAAAAATCCTGTCCAAAAAAATACTGACCCTGACCTTGACCCAAACACTATCCCTGGCACTGACCTAGATCATACATCGATCTAGGTATTTTTCTGTATTTTATTTTATTTTTTATTATAATTTCTTTTTTTACACACACTTTTATTTTTTTTTCTCACTCTGCAAGGAAAGAGAGAGATACGATGTATCTCTCTCCTCCATTTACAGAGAGAGAAAACATGGGGGCTGGCTTCACAGTGACTGATCACTGTGGTAGCCGATCAGAAGCTGACCCGGAATTGGGAGATCCCGGTCCCGATCGTTAGTATGGGGCCCGTGGCTCTTGGTGAGAACCTGGTCTCTGTGTGGGGAGTGCACCATGCCAGCACAAAGGGAGTTACGCAAATATGCAGCCCCAAGGAAAAAAGCCCAGTCCAGTGGGGTCCATATTTGTGTAAGGTTGGCGTCAATAGGTTAAAGCAAACCTGTACTTTGCCCTTGCAGAGCAAAGCAAAAGGTTTACTCTATTGCTGCCCCACCTATCCTTCCTGTCAGAACAGAAAGTGATTGACATGGATGGGACAGGGTTGGTTAAAAATCCATTATTTTTATTGCTGTGCATGCCTTCCCAACGGCAATTAGTCCCCTCAGTTATTGTATAGGCTGCATTTGTAGGCAAGTGTCAACTGTTTTTTTCTGTGCCTTGTTTTAAGTTACTGTGTGTAATGCAAGGGTTAACGTCCTGTGGTGTGTCTGCTGTTTGGCCTGTTGGGGTATTTAAGGGGGAATGGGTTGGACCAGTGAAGGGAGAGAGTTAAAGAAGAAATTGGTAATGGGAGTGATTAGGATCGTGTACAGAGAGAAGTAGCATTGCATCTTACAGGGGTCACCCTGTGGCTGTACCCTGGACTGTAAAGCGAGTAAATCACTATTGATTAGCAACTTTTACAATTTAGCTAAAGGTATGAGACACCACAACATAGCCATATAGACTCTGCTATATGTTAAAGAGGAATGCTGTTCATTTAAATAACCTGTTGCACTGCTATGTGTTTGCTGGAGCCAACTGTTCGAAGAAAAGTTGTATTTCAGTAAACTGAGTTGCTGGTTAAGTGGAATATTTGGTCGGATTTAATGGGAGTGCTGAGTGAGAGTGAAATCCTACAGTATATGAGAATGGGGAACAAAGTGTAATCGTTCAGGTTAACCTTATGGATACTGGATAGTAACAAGTAAAAGTAAGGCTAAGCAGCCAGTTCAGGAGGGGAGGCCATGGTGGTGGGTGACAAAGGGTGTGTTGAGTGGTGGATTGGTGGATGTATGGTCTACCTGACTAAGTGGCAGATACCCTAAGTTAGGGCCTGCTGCACAGCAAAACTCACCTATGTACTGGGCCTGGACCACAAGTGTGTGAGGTGAGGTCTCGCAAAGTATATAGCAGCTTCCCTTCATGCCTTTGAGTTGAAGAGTAAGGGATAAGTCTAACACCTGTAAAGGAACTGGTGTAGGAAATTCAGTGTTTTACGCTATTTCCCTCAGAATGACTTTGTAGCCAGTGACAGAACAGGTGGCACTGGCAGGTGAAATTATGTTATCCTTCTGGTGTGGGGCCTGGTGCATTAGTATGGCCTTTGGGCACAAGGGTTGTTAACTCACACAGGAGTGAGAGCAACACCATCAGGCAAACACCTGGTGAAAGTAATTATATAAAGTTGGTGGCATGCAGTTCCCTCATAAACCATCCAACACATTGGCATCACTTTAGAAAGTGATCACTCTACCTGCTTTGCAACAAATCTAAAGCAGGCCATACATGGGTCGAATTCCAAAAGAATTTTTTGCGAAAATCATAACTAAGAATTTTCTTTGTCTACATAAACAAAAAATCTACTTTTGTAAGTTCTTTACATCTGCCTCCAAATGTTACACTTTAAAGTGACCCCTTACTTACTGTTTCTTTTAACTAGGTAAAATATTTGAACCTGCTATATCGCCTTTGACAGGTTGTGACAATATGTCTTAAGTTCGATCAGCAGGAAATGCATAGTGACCTCACAGGGGCTCCTATATATTCACCTTTTCCCCTAATAGCTCATATATTCCCCTAATCTTCATGACATATATATTTTCATGGTAAAGCACTCTCCTTTGACCACTAACATTTTTTTAAATCTATTGATCAACGTGTCATTTGAAGCTCCTTGGGGGGGATCTGAAATCCCTGCTGCTACTCTCGGATTGCAAGACAAAACGAATAGGTTGTTGTTTGTGTTGTAATGGGCAGTGTTATAGATCTCCAGTTACACGCTCATTACAACATCTAAAGAGCACTAGAAAACTGTCAATCTGGTTTATGCTGATGCAAGACAGAGTTCATCTATTAGATGCCATTTAGTCATCGGTGGGAAAATGAATTGTTCATTTTCCTTTTTTCATGCAAACAACATAAATTGTCATGGTAGCATAAAAAATTAAATATAACTATTTAAAAATATATATATATATTTATATTTTAAGAACAGGAAATTTGAATGATTACATGTGTAATTAGTATTGATTATCTGTTTTGTTTCATTTTGACTGGACAGGCTCTTTCCATTAGCCAAATATGATGTTCTGACTGACTTCATTGTTGCATACTTTTTCTGGGTCAGTAACACATATTGCCCATCGACACGTATGTGTTTTAACCCATTTTGGAGTATGTACATAGTTTCATTGTTCAGTGTTTTACATGGTGCCTTTTCACACCTGTGTGATGCATTGACATGCATTACCCGCTTTTGCTCCATCAATGTTTTTTGTATTGCCCATTGATGACAATGGCAACTCATGAAAATGCATGAATGTTGATAATGCATGAAAAAAAGCATAAATACACACAATGATTAATGTCCATTCAGCTCTCACCTCTTGCTCTCAAGAAGCTCACAGTATAAAATAACTTTCACTGTCATATTAACCTACATTTCAAGCTAGTTGTCAAGAAACAGCAGGGTAGCTGAGAGAAAAATAAAGGGTAAGTCTGCTCTAATTGACATTTCCATTTTCAGTAGATAATGAATAAGTTAATTTAATGGTTTGCCAAAACAGTTAAATTCAATGCATGCAATGAATGATAACTCTCACATTTTGCTTGTGCTCTCAACTGAACTGTCAAGCCATCAAATGGTCGGTGTCATAACTAATCACATGTGGAAAACTATGGCAACTGCAGATCAAAGAGATGCTAAGATGTCAGCCTCCTTGGCTGTAAAAGATAGGAGTGTTTTCTGTTTTAAATGTTCAAACAATTTTATTTCTTTTTCTTATATCACGCTAGGATTCTATTGGTGAAATCTTTGATCTTAAAGTGATTGTTATGCCCTGTACACACTACCGGACTTTCCAGCAGACTAGGTCTGACGGTCTTCCCGACGGACTTTCGGCGGACCTGCGACGGACTTTCCAAACGAACGGACTCGCGCACACACGACCGGACTTTCCGGCAGAATGGGTCCGACGGTCTTTCCGACGGACTTTCGACAGCGTTACGGCGGACTTCCGAACGAACGGACTTGCCCACACATGGACTAAAGTCTGTTCATTTTGAACGTGACGAGGTACGACGGGACTAGAAAAGGAAGTCAATCTCGCCGCTTTTATCGGCGAGATTAACACCTTGCGAGCCCCGTCGCAGAGCATACCAGGCCCTCAGGTCTGGTATGGATTTTAAGGGGAACCCCCTACGCCAAAAAAAGGGCGTGAGGGTCCTCCCAAAATCCATACCAGACCCTTATCCGAGCACGCAGCATGGCCAGTCAGGAAAGGGGGTGGGGACGAGCGCCCCCCCCTCCTGCTCCAGTGTCCACTCAAACTTTTGACCATGTAGTTTAAATGATAGTCAGCCACCTAGTAGTGCTTTTTTGTGCTGTCATGTAGCTTTCAAAAGTACCAACAGCCTCAAAACCAATAATATATTTTTTTTATAAGTGGAGAATGTTTAGCTGAGTCTAGCTTCTTATATGTCAAGGATACCCCACCAGCTAGTTCTCTCTCTAGCATAATTTCCAACTTATCATTCTAGGAGTATTGGATGTTCCTACCCACCTACCATGTTTCCCCGAAAATAAGACCCAGCGTGATTGCCGGTGATGCCTGCAATATAAGCCCTACCCCCCAAATAAGCCCTAGTTAAAGTCCTTGTAGGTCCTATTTTCAGGCTAGGGCTTATTTTCAGGGAAACAGGGTAGGGCTTATTTGGGGGGGTAGGGCTTATATTGCAGCCATCACTGACAATCACACTAGGTCTTATTTTCAGGGAAACAGGGTATGTGTGTTCCAATGCCTGTTATCATATTTTTTTTTTATATTAAATAATTAGTAAATCCAAATGGGCAGAGTTGGAACCCCTCATAATGTCTACAGCAGGTGTGCAGACTTGAAGGGGTTGTAAACCTTTGTGTTTTTTCACCTTAATGCATCCTATGCATTAAGGTGAAAAAACACCTGGCAGTGACCGACCCCCAGCCCCCTCATTTTTCTTACCTGAGCCCTGGAACTTGACCCGACGTGCTGTCTCTCTGCCCGGGGTTCTCAGCTCTTGATTGGATAGATTGATAGCAGCACAGCCATTGGCTCCCACTGCTGTCAATCAAATTAAATGGCGTGGCCACTGGGGGGCGCTGGCCAGGTCATACATTCGGCGGCTATGGACGTTGAATGCTGGACTCTGGAGCGCGCCCGCAAGGTAACCCCCTCAGGAGAGCACTTCTCCTAGGGGTTATCTGATGCAGGGAGGAGCCTGAGAGAGCCACCAGGGGACCCCAGAAGAGCAGTTTCGGGGCCACTCTGTGCATGTTTGTTTGTTATTTAAAAGCAATAAAAAACGAACCCTTATGCCCTGTACACACGAGGGACCTTTTTGACCGGACTGGTCCAACGGACTGAATCCGTCTGACAATCCAACAGTGTGTGATCTTCATTGGACTTCTGACGGACCTTTTCGGCCGAAAATCCAACGGACTTTAGATTTGAAACATGTTTCAAATCTTTCCGCCGGAACGCTGCCGGACCCAGTTCCTATCGGGAAGCCCGTTTATCTGTATGCTGGTCCGATGGACCAAATACGACGCAAGGGCAGCTACAGCACCTGCCCGTGAGAAGCACTGGTTCTCGACGACAGGGTACTATACATCTTGTGCTCACTGCAATAGGAAAAACACATTTTCCTATTGCAGCAAGCGCGAGAAAGAGGCGACAATGTCCCTTAGGTCTGGTATGGATTTTAAGGGGAACCCCCTACGCCGAAAAAATGGCATGGGGGTCCCCCCAAAATCCATATCAGACCTTCATCCGAGCACGCAGCCTGGCCATTCAGGAAAGGGGGTGGGGACGAGCAAGCACCCCCCTTCCTGAACCGTACCAGGCCGCATGCCCTCAACATGGGGGGGTGGGTGCTTTGGGAAAGGGGGGCACCCTGCGGCCCCCCCATCCAATGAAGCCCACACGCTATCAATCTATCCAATCAAGAGCTGAGAACCCCAGGCAGAGAGACAGTGCGTCGGGTCAAGTTCCAGGGCTCAGGTAAGTAAAATGAGGGGGCTGGGGGTCGGTCACTGCCAGGTGTTTTTTCACCTTAATGCATAGGATGCATTAAGGTGAAAAAACACAAAGGTTTACAACCCCTTCAAGTCTGCACACCTGCTGTAGACATTATGAGGGGTTCCAACTCTGCCCATTTAGATTTACTAATTATTTAATACAAAAAAGAATATGATAACAGGCATTGGAACACACATACCCTGTTTCCCCGAAAATAAGACCTAGTGTGATTGTCAGTGATGGCTGCAATATAAGCCCTACCCCCCAAATAAGCCCTACCCTGTTTCCCCAAAAATAAGCCCTAGCCTGAAAATAAGACCTACAAGGACTTTAACTAGGGCTTATTTGGGGGGTAGGGCTTATATTGCAGCCATCACCGGCAATCACGCTAGGTCTTATTTTCGGGGAAACAGGGTAGGTGGGTAGGAACATCCAATACTCCTAGAATGATAAGTTGGGAATTATGCTAGAGAGAGAACTAGCTGGTGGAGTATCCTTGACATATAAGAAGCTAGACTCAGCTAAACATTCTCCACTTATAAAAAAAATATATTATTGGTTTTGAGGCTGCTGGTACTTTTGAAAGCTACATGACAGCACAAAAAAGCACTACTAGGTGGCTGAATGTCATTTAAACTACATGGTCAAAAGTTTGAGTGGACACTGGAGCTTTACACCCATATGAGCTTGGACAACCAATTCCAAAACAAAAATATAGATATTATCACACCTCTTTATTTCTAAAACAAAATTATATGAATGAGAGAAATGGTAAACATGTGTGCAAAACATCTTAAAAAACATCCAAATGTAAAATAGACTGACCCAAAACCATTATTGTTTCCTTTTAGGATGCATTGAAGTGTTACTGTAAGGTGGGTGAGATCTACAGACATGGTGGTCTAAAGCCCACAAAGAGTTCCCAGAGATGTATGGCAAGATCCTGAAATAAATAAATTAATTAATTTGCTCAAGATTAGTGTTGCCAATGTACCTATTTCACTTCTTTTTGTGTGAAGGTTGGATGAGGCTCTGCACCTATTCCATATGGAGTTCCCAGATGATATGTTGAGTAGTGAAGAAAAAAACAATAATACAACAGTTTTAATCGTAATCAAAATCCTAAACCCACAATTCCAGGATTCTTACCATTCTTGCAGTCAGCAAAATAATTCTAAGAATGCAGTCTGTGATAAACAGAGGGTGTCAGAGAAAACCAAAGGCAAAGGAAAGATTATAAAGGATAAAAGATTAGAAATGAGAATGAACTGTTTTGAAAACTCTTTATTTCAATGGAGGATGCCAAAAACTATGCTTTAAAATTGCCTTACCCCTATGTTCTTTATAAGAGAGCCCTAAGGCTAATTCAAACTCCTTTCCCCAAGGCTGCAGGCTTTTGGGAGTTTAGTGATATCTTGACTGACTGTGGTCTGACACTTCCACCCGGTTAATGACACCTAGAGCTCTCCAATCAGCAATGCTCACACTTTCTGCTAATAGAGCAGCTCTAGCTGAAACTTAGTGATGGGCATGTCAGACCATGATTCAGGAATCACTATTACAAAATAACTTTTTGTGAAGCCTACAGCCTGGGGAAGATAAAGAATCTAAGCCATTAATAAATTGTAATTTTTTTGTATTGAAATTAATTTCAATTGAGCTTAAAATGTACATGCACACAATTCCATTACACTCACAGGCCATCCTTATAGGTGGAGGATGGCGGAGATTGAGTAGCTTGCTACTGTTGTGTGAAGACAGACCTGTGTCTGGAGAGCGGTTTGCCTTGTGGGAGACTGCAGCCTATGTAAAGGGGATTCTTTGCCCAGGGACTGGGAAAGGCTGGCCAGCCTTGAGATTCGGAGAGACTGAGAAAGCCAGTGACAAGATCGGAGCTGTGTAGGAGTAGTGATGGAGGATTAACAGGGAAGGATACACTGATAGCGTCCGTACCAGAAATTTGCAACCCCCCAATGCTTCTTTACCATAATCTGAAGGTGAGAGTTTTGTGATACTATACACAGGAGACACCACCAGGAGTGTCACAAGCTCATCATATTATATTGAAAATTAGCCAGTTATTGATCAGAAGATCAGAGGGTCCCCATCAACCTTATTTTAAAGACTCTCTTGCTGTATCTCTACTTTTATTTGTATCTATATCTCCAGTGGACTTTATCTATTTTTATTTTTATTTTTTATCTTTTAATTTACTTCTCCAGTGGATTTTATCACATGAAAAACTTTTTCACTGAGTTTTTAGCACTAATGTATATTATTTATCCAGTTCATTTGCTATTGTAGTTTTGTGACACTATTTTTATACTGCACGATTCGCACATAATATCACCAATCAGGTGCTAGTGGCCGCAGCAATAAACTGCACTACAGAGACAATTGGTCCTTGCAGTGAAAGCTGTACATGCCACTACCACCATTATCAATTGTTTACCTACTTTTATACTATTTTTATTATTTCTAGATATATATGGATATTTATACCATCACCATTAGGTGCTAGTGGCAGCAGAAACAAACTGTAGTGTAGAGACAATTGGTCCTTGCAGTCAAGGCTGCATATGCCATTATTACCATCTACAATTAGACCCCTTTCACACTGTGGCAGTTTGCAGGCGGTATTGCACTAAAAATACCGACTGCAAACTGTCTCTAAACAGCCTCCGCTGTTTGTTCAGTGTGAAAGCCCGAGGGCTTTCACACTGAAGCGGTGCGCAGGCAGGACGGTGAAAAAAGTCCTGCAAACCGCTTTTTTGGAGCGGTGAAGGAGCGGTGTATTCACCGCTCCTTCACCGCTCCTTCACCGCTCCTGCCAATTGAAATCAATGGGACAGCGCGGCTATACCGCGGCAATGCCGCGGCTATAGCCGCGCTGTACGAGGGATTTTAACCCTTTTTCGGCCGCCAGCGGGGGTTAAAACCGCACCGCTAGCGGCCGAATACCGCTGCAAGAACGACGGTACAGCCGACGCCCCCACCGCCCCAGTGTGAAAGGGGCCTTATTGATTTACTTTTAATACACACTTCATTATTATAGATATATATTGTGTCCACTTTGATACACTTTATCTTACCTATATTTTTTCTACCCACTAGAATATTGCACGAAATTCCAATACAATATTTACTCTATCAAGTGTTGGTGTGAACACCCTCATTTTGCTGCAATATAACTATTTTTACATGTGATTTCTACACATTCACCATACACTATCTTTGAGATTTTTTCACACATTTTTTATTTTTACCATCCGACGAGCACGAAGGACACTTTTTATTGACATCCTTATAATATTTCTTCTTTTAAGTTGCCCAGCTTGCCAAGGCCTTAATGGTGCTTTAGAAGTTGTGGTCTCTGCACTTTAGTCCAGTACGCCAAACTGCCCATCTGAAGAAATGGTGCCTACACTCCATTTTGCACCCATTTTCTTTATAGAACCATTACTTCCTTTGGACACTGCAGTAAGTACATTTTTTTGTAGAAGAGTTGGGAAAGGTTACAACCTCTTTCAGGTTGTTGTTGCTATCTCCTCCTTGTTCCCATTAGATAGGTCTTGACAATTCATGTAAGGTAGCAGAAAGTGGACAACAATCTCCCCAGCATCAATGATGACAAGAACTCTATTTTAGTGAAGTAGGGTATGTGTCCCTGTTGATTCACCTGGCTCAAATTACCCCAAATTATACATTTTCCAAACTAACCTGACTTCTACAGTACTGAGTGAATGAAGATTAAAAATGCAAGCTAGCATTTCTATGCTGCTGATATTTCCAAATATCTTCGTGATAATAAACTGTCATACTTTCATGCACTAGTCATCACTGATGTTAATAAAATAAATGAGCAATGTAACAGTCTATTAGCTTTTTCACAATTTTGCTAATACTTCCAAATAAAAGTACTTGGCAAAGAGAGTTTGTAGCTGGATTGCAGCACGCTGTCAAGCACATATTCCCCATAGACTAATTGCCCTGGAGCAGGCAGACAGAACACAGCTAAAATCTGGCTAAATTTTTGAAAACCAAACATGGACATTTGCAAAAGTGTGAATCTTATGACTGACTAACTCTGAACATTTTCTTCCAGGCACCATATGCTCATTTCTTATTCCCCCAAGGAGTGACCGAATTGCAGAACATTTCCTTTCCTGCATCAGCTCAACTAGTTTTAACATGTTTTAAAAAGCAGTTCTAGGCAACAAGTTGGTGAAGCGCTAATGCTTAGGAAGAAACATTGCAACTACAGTATATGCAAATACAAAACTTACCTTACTACAGAGCTTTAGCCAAATTTTGTTTGGAGTAAGGATCAATTTATATTTGGAATGTGTGTTTGTAGCATTCTCCTAGAGTAAGAGTTCTTAATTGAGGGTATCCATACCTCTTGGGGTATGGAAACCAAATGATGAGGTTATGGCACTGAACTAAGAATACTTAAAAAATTGAAACAGGAGTTTCTGCATTATTGAATCTGAAATGAAACTGGAAATTGAGTTGATGTGTCCAATGACATGTGAATAACATTGTCAGTTACTATACTTTGATTCCAAGTTTGGATTGCACAAAAACAACGAAAATCCCAGTAGTTGTAACTAACTGGTGTATTTGTAATTTGCTATTTTTATGTTAAAAATTATAATAAAAACCTCCTAAATATGATGATATGTAAAGTAAAACCAAGTTATTGACATCTTTTGATGCTGTACTGATACCCAATAGTACTGGTGATAATGATGAATTTGACTGTCTGGTGAAGTGAGTATGAGGGCATATTAGAGAATACATTTAGTGCCTTTAATCATATAGAAGACTAGGAACCCCTATACTAAAGGCAGTTTAAACTGTAAGTTGATAACCTTTGCTATTCAACTGCTAACCCTCTTCCCCATCTAATACTTACACACATATATACTCACATACAGTACTTCAATTTAAAGAAATAACTCAGTTCAGAATTAATTGAAATTAGGGTGATTTCAGACCCATTTATAACCCTGTAAGAACATAGTTGGGAACCTTACATGATCTTTTTTTCCCGAAACCATGTCCTAAAAACTTTGCTCACAATTCTTAGTAGCATAGTTCTAAATGGTAAAACGAATTAAAGTAGCAGACAACTGTAAGTTATTGTAAAGAATTGCATTGACTCTTTGGGTTATATAGTACAAAATAGTGGGATGTAAATATTATTACTTTCAAAACAAAAATGCCAACCACTTTATATGATTTAGCTTTTCAAAGTGTGGTGCAGATGGCCAAGGAAGTTACATAACCTCGCAAAACAAAAAGTTTCCCAGGAAATTTACCAGCTAGCCAGCAAAGAAAAAAAAACACCAATGATATACTGGTTTAACAATTTGGGTTAAAAAACAAGGTTTTCAAATATACGGGAAGCCACAATGCTTCATCTTTCTGTGATCACTAATGCCCTGTACACACGGTCGGATTTTCCGATGGAAAATGTCCGATCGGAGCGTGTTGTCGGAAATTCCGACCGTGTGTGGGCTCCATCGGACATTTTCCATCGGATTTTCCGACACACAAAGTTGGAGAGCAGGAGATAAAATTTTCCGACAACAAAATCCGTTGTCGGAAATTCCTATCGTGTGTACACAAATCCGACGGCCAAAGTGCCACGCATGCTCAGAATAAATAGAGATGAAAGCTATTGGCCACTGCCCCGTTTATAGTCCCAACGTACGTGTTTTACGTCACCGCGTAGGATTTTCCGACAACTTTGTGTGACCGTGTGTATGCAAGACAAGTTTGAGCCAACATCCGTCGGAAAAAATCCTAGGATTTTGTTGTCGGAATGTCCGAACAAAGTCCGACTGTGTGTACGGGGCATTACTCTAACCTAGCAGATGTCCCAACTCAGGACACATACAGCAATGGATGAGTTAAGGACAGTTATGCCTGAAGGTAGCCCTTTCTTTCCTAAAGGTGCTGGAGCACACTAGAAGTCAAGCACAGCTCAATGACAGTTAAAGACCTTATTTGTATATTTGCATAAAAACCAGCACGCAAAACAAAAATGGCAACTGCTCTAACCAATTTATAGCTTGACTTCAAAGTAAGGTGCACACAGAAAGAGCAATCTAATCCAAAAAGTTTACACCTAGACTTAAAAAAGGCAAAAAAGGCAAACTGAAAAACACTAAAAGGATTTTAGCCGTACAATTTCCATAAGACGGTATTTGTCAATTACACTGTATTGATTTGCGTTGCACATGCCATTTTCATTGTCAAATTATTTGGTATTATTTAGTTTATTACATTTTAGTCTCTTACAAAGTTTAAATCACCTTTATTGTATGGGTTTTTTTCAGGTACTAGAGCTATAAGTCTGGATTTACATTGCTACATTGTGCCTTTATGTATCCACTGGGAATAGTGGGATATCACCAGAGTGATGTGGGAACTGTACCTGCCTATTCTCAAAAAGTTTAATGTAAGTTTAGCAGACAGTGTCTGTCATATTGATATCAATAGACTTTCTGCAGTCTCTAGGGATGTGAAATGTTTCTGGTAGTCAGAGACCACGTGACCTTTCACTTAGTCTAATGCTGCGTACACACAGTCGGATTTTCCGACGGGAAATGTTGGATGTGAGCTTGTTGTCGGAAAGTCTGACCGTGTGTATGCGCCATCAAACATTTGCTGTCGGACTTTCCGCCAACAAATGTTTGCTAGGAGGTTCTCAAATTTTCCGCCAAGAAAACTTTGTTGTCGGAAAGTCCGATTGCGTGTACGCGGCATTAGTCTTGTGAAAAAAACCTTTGGGCAGTGCTTTGCTATTTAATAAAAAAAAAAAAAAAAGCAAGTAAATGTACTTTTTACATTCAGATTAAGGTGAATGGGGGAATCTTACCCATTCATGCAAATTGTAAAAATTTTTGACAGGTCCACTTTAATTGAAGTGATATTGTAAATAGGATACTATCACTGCACCACCTGATATCAAGTTGACTTCGGCGTGCCATTGCACTGCTGCCCAAGATCGTGGAATTATGGGACATATGTTGTAAATTAGCAAAAAGATCTTGCAGAAGAGATGTAAGAAATACACAGAAAAGAGAATAAAATAGTTTAAAGAATTTTAATGTTTGATTGGAAGGGACAGACCAAACGTCTGCACTATGGAGCAACTTTCTTTTTTTTTTTTTCACAAAGAGCAACTTTCATGTTTTATTTCATCGGAATTGTTTATTGACTGTTTATTTTAAAACAGATAATAAAATCTACTCGGATGGACCTGAGTGAAATCATTCTCTTATCTAAATGATGATTTTTTTTTAAGAAGATCGAAGCAATATGATAAAATGAGTCCATGTGAAATTTGCTTGAACACCCACTTTTTCGGGGTTTTGAAAAGATGTGCACTTCTGCTTTCTTCTCCCCCCTCTTGTACACAGATGCATTTATTTGTTTATTATTTAGTCCTATCCAGTTATCAGCTATTCCATGGGCTAGTTCTCTGGTCACTATGGGGGGGATTTACTAAAACTGAAGTGTGCAAAATCTGATGCAGTTCTGCACAGAAATCCAATCAATGTCCAGATTTTAATGTCAAAGCATAATTGAACACCAGTGCACCAGTTTTAGTAAATCTTCCTCTATGTCTGATAAAATTAAGAGCCCTTTTCCATAGAATTTCCTTGGTGATTTTTTTATGAGATAGTTGACCAGTTCTTTCTTTAACCCTCCCAGGTACTCCCAGGCATGCCAGATTGTGATGCAGAGCCAATTTGTACACACTAGGGCCAATTTATACCAGTGCCAAGGAAATTATCAGTGTGTCTTTGGAGTATGAAAAGACACTGGAGTAAATAAAAAAAAAAAACAACACAAACACAAGTGAAAGTGTCCTGGCCAAGATGCATACCAAGGGCCCAGAGCTGCAAGGTATGCTGTATGTGCTAACCACTAAGCTGCTGTGCTGCTAATGAACAGATACACTATATTACAAACAGTATTGGGATGCCTGACTTTACACGCACAGGAACTTTAATGGAATCACAGTCTTAGTCCATAGGGTTCAATATTGAGTTGGCCCACCCTTTGCAGCTATAACAGCTTCAACTCTTCTGGGAAGGCTGTCCACAAGGTTTAGGAGTGTATCTATGGGAATGTTTGACCATTCTTCCAGAAGCGCAATTGTGAGGTCAGGCACTGATCTGGACAAGAAGGCCTGGCTCGCAGTCTCTACTCTAATTCATCCCAAAGGTGTACTATCAGGTGCAGGCCAGTCAAGTTCCTCCACCCCAAACTTGCTCATCCATGTCTTTATGGACCTTGCTTTGTGCACTTGTCCAAATCATTTGGTGGAGGCGGGATTATGATGTGGGGTTGTTTCTCAGGGGTTGGGCTTGGCCCCTTAGTTCCAGTGAAGGGAACTCTTGAGGCGTCAGCATACCAAGACATTTTGGACAATTTCATGCTCCCAACTTTGTGGGAACAGTTTGGGGATGGCCCCTTCCTGTTCCAACATGACTGCGCACCAGTGCACAAAGCAAGGTCCATAAAGACATGGATGAGCAAGTTTGGGGTGGAGGAACTTGACTGGCCTGACCTCAACACAATAGAACTACTTTGGGAGGAATTACAGTGGAGACTGTAAGCCAGGCCTTCTTGTCCACACCTCCCAAATGCGCTTCTGGAAGAATGGTTTAACATTCATGCAAAGGGTGGGCCAACTCAATAGTGAACCCTAAAAAAAAAAAAAAAAGAAACCTACGGACTAAGACTGGGATGCCATTAAAGTTCATGTGTGTGTAAAGGCAGGCGTCCCAATACTTTTGGTAATATAGTGTATGTTGATCGTGTTCAGGCACAGTGAGCAAGAAGGTACAGGAGCCCAAAGCTCTTGCCAAGTTGTTGGTGCCAACTTATTATGCTATGTTATGCTATGCTTTATTAATTTGCCTATTCTTGACATATGTGCAAAAATAATTTAGATTCCTCAATAAATTCAGTTTAAACCCAAAGTGTTTGATATCCATAACTAGATGATTTACAAAAGGTTTTATTGACTTTTCTGCTAGTGACTGACAGAAAATTGGAAGTATGAAACATTTGTGTCTGCAGAACAAGGTAATATTTCTTGGATATGTGTTTATAAACTTTTAGCAAAAAGATAAGTGAGTATAAATGCGCGGCGGAACTTGTGAACTCAGATTTACCGGTACTTAAAGATATGGAATTAGTTTTATTGGTACTTTTCTGTTTAATGCTGAACTCCAGGTAAACATCTTAAAGGGGAACTAAAGTGTATCTAAGCACCTCAAACTTAAAATGCTATTTCATTAATTTTTAATATTCAAAGCAAACTCACCCATCCGCCCATGTCTCCATGATTTATTTTATGTTAAATCACTTTTAAAAATACCTCCCTAGCATTTCTAGCCACGGCCATCTTGAGCAAGGGTCGATGATGTATGTATTCACTTCCTGGAATCCACCTGCCCTTAGTTTAGACAGGAGGGTGTGCTTAGCTGAGAAAATCCCCTTCTCCCCCCCTCCAGATAACAAAAAAAATAATACCCATAAAGACTGGGATGTATGACATCTTTTTGGCCTAGGCAAGAAACCAGGAAGCAACTGAAGAAATATTTTTAAAAAAAGTTTAAAACTAGTATATATAATAAACCTTCCTGTCCATTTACTAATGCTAGCTGCATAAGGATTAGAAATAGTTAATATTGATTGAGAGAGTTTAGTTCTACTTTAATACACAAATGACGTACATATATTGAAGCTGTTAAAAGATTTGAATTTCTATCTTTTCAGTCTTGAGACTTACACAGGTCTGCCACACACAACATTCAAAAGGTATACAACATATATAATGTGATATACTGATAAAATAAAAAATGTTTTGCCTGGAGTTTAAGTTTAATGAATAGACATTTTTAAAGGGTCACCCTATGTTCATGAAAAAAATATATCAAATAACTAAAATAATGTAGTATTTACAATTGCTACACATGCTAAATTTAATGTTATTAAAAATTACTTTTTCAATCTGTAAAATGCAATATGTCAACCTGAAGACCTTCTGTACACAATTACTGTACAGAACTTCCCCAGAAATGTAATTTCCTGCCTGTGTGATCGGCTCACTGGTTTTCCCAGAAGTCTGCACTAAGATACAAGTGACATTTTAGGCGTCCCCTGCAATAGGAATTATATGTTTGGTGAGATACCCCCTAAGGGTTAATTGCGTCTATAGGAATGCAGAAACTGCAGCTTTCCTCATCAGAACACTGCAAGTGCATCAGTTGATTAAATTAAACACACACACACTCCCATTCAGGAACCAGACATCCAAGGACATAGTAGAACATCAACAGCTTTTTCTTAAAGGGTTTGTAAACCTTTGTGTTTTTTCGCCTTAATGCATCCTTTGCATTAAGGTGAAATGTATGTAATGACAAGGTGTGGTGGAGATTCTATTGTTGCAGTGGGGGGGGGGTCTATTGATGCCGGAAGAGATCTTTTGTTGAGGGAGGGGTCTACTGATGCTGGCTGGTGGGAGATCTATTGTTGCTGGAAAGGGTCTATCATTGCTAGGGGTGACCTATTGTTACATGGGGGGGGTTGTTGCGGATGGGTCTATTGTTGCTGGTGGGATGTATTGTTTCTGGGGCAGTCTATTGTTACTGGGGGGTCAATTGTAACTGAGATGGATCTACAGTTGAGGGAGGGTCTATTGTTGCTGCTGGGTTGGATATATAGTTGCTGGGGAGTATTTTACTGTGGGGGGGTCTTTTGTTATTGGGGGGGTCTGTTGTTGCTGGGGGGTCTATTATAGCTGAGAGGGAGCTACAGTTGAGGGAGGGGTCTATTGTTGCTGGCTACTGGAGTGTTAATTGATGCTGCCTGCTGGGTTGGATCTATTGTTGCTGAGGGAGTATTTTGCTGTGGGGGTCTTTTTGTTGTTGGGGGAGATCTGTTGTTGCTGGGGGGTCTACTGTTGCTGTTTGCATGGGATATACCATATTTATCGGCGTATAACACACACTTTTTCCCACTTAAAATAGGGGGAAAATCTTGTGTGCGCGTTATACGCTGATATAGGTTGCCACCGAGGGGAAGGAGGGGACGAGCGCTGCCGAAATAGAGCCGGATCTCCTGTGTACTCGGCTCACAGTCACGCTCAGTCCCACAATCCCACAATCCCCGGACAGCTCCTAGCATGGACGTCCCGGCATTGGACCGGCGTTATGTCCATCATAGGATCCGGTCCAAGGAGCAGGACAGGAGATCTGGCACTATTACGGCAGTGCTCGTCCCCACCTATCCCTCGATGGCAGCTTATATAACGGCAAGGCTGCAGATGGACACTGAGCAATGCTGCAGGTGGGCACTGATTAGGCTGCAGATGGGCACTGATTAGACTGCATATGGGCACAGATCAGGCTGCATATGGGCATAGATCAGACTGCATATAGGCACAGATCAGGCTGCAGATGGGCACAGATCAGGCTGCACTGAAGCTGTACATGGGAACTAATCGGGTTGCATTGATGCTCACTGACCATTATTTTGCTTCAAAGTGGTTTGTTTAAAAAAAAAAATTTTTTCCTGAAACTTCCCTCTTAAATTGGGGTGCGTGTTATACGCCGGCGCGTGTTATACGCCCGATAAATACTGTATTTTATTGCTTTTAGTGTTTTTTTAATTGTATTTAATTAACAAATCTGATACAAATTACTTAGGACCACAAAATTATACTTGGTTCTGCATTCTCTAAAAGGGGCAGCACTGGGCAGTGGGCAGTGGGTGGAACCAAGGAATGGTGCTCAGAGATGGGTAGACAAGGAGTGAATTGGAAGGAAGTGAGTACCTGCATCTACTGTATGCGCTGAGAAAAAAAGCCCTATGTATAGAAAGTGCACAGTAGTGCATGAGAATTATGGTTTGGTATATCTGTAGTAGAATATGTCATTTTATATATATATATATATTTTTTTGCTGGCATCTTGCTTTAATGGTACTGGTACTATTTTAACCAGTGGAAATGGGAAAGAAAAAAACAAAGCAATACACCCAGAATAGTGCATTGTTCCAAAAATGCTAAACAATAATATATACTGTATTCATATATATCTAGATATCCTCTTTCAAATCTAGATATCCTCTTTCAGAGTGATTCTTTTTTAAATGTATTGCTTTGCGCCTATGTAAAACGATGTGTATTGTTAGCAAATAAAGGGAACCTTAACACATTTGGACCCAGGCAAAAAAAAAGACCTGTTGATCTCATAAATTAGGTTATCTGATTTCTTCCTTTTAATTTATTTTCATTGTGCAGCTGAAACAGAATCAAAAAGGCTCCTGATTCTCATTCTGAAGCTTCAATTGTGATCATGACATGAAATTTAAAGGGTGAGAAGCGATGAAAGAAAAACATTCATTTTCCCTTCCTTACATCGTATTATCATCTCTAAACCTCTTACAAGACCAGTTAAACCCCATTCATTATTGTGTCTTTCTCCATCTGAATAACAAAAACAGTTCATCTTACCAGGATTAGAAACTGAAACCCAGGCAAGGTACTTTGATCACCTTACTCCACACTGCATTATTGTCTAGTATTTCTGTAGAAAATTCTTATACAAAGATCAATGGAGCATGCAGCTTTAAGAATTGTAAACTGTCTACTGTATGCATGTATTCACCCTTCTGCAGCTCGGTTACACCACCAAACGCTTAAGCAAAAATTTTGAATGGCAATAATATGTAAATATAGATGAGCTGACTATTTCATTTAAGCTGTATTTGGACTTTTAAAAGTCTTTGGCATTTTGCCACTGGTGGTATCATACAACCAGAACCTAAATGTCTTGGACTCCCACTGCACAATTCAGCTCAACTATGCCCTGTTAAAAGTACGAAGTTTGCCTTTTTGTCTTTGCTTAGTTTGACATTGTATTTAAATGAATTGCTAAATGAAAAGAAGAAGAAATGTAGGTGCCAATTTACTTCCAGTACCAGAGGGCAGAGGTTATTTCAAGTATTTAATGAATTTCAGAAGAATTTAGGTGAACAGGTTTTAGGCTTAAAACATTTCTTTTTGTTTAAACAGTGTTAGCATAAAACAGATAAGTGATATTAACTTTTTTGTTACTAAAAATGCCTTTTATTAAGAACTTATTGGGCCATAGCTGTTCCATATTGTTGCAAAGTTAGGTAATATCTACAATTACAAAATAAAACCCTAGACACTTAAATTTAGAACAATGAAAAAAAAATGAAAAAATTATATATATATATATATATATATATATATATATATATATATATATATATATATATATATATATACTGTATATATACATATAATATATGTGTATATAAAATAATATTACGAATAATAATATGTAGTAGTAGCCATAGTAGTACTAGTATTATTATTGTTATTATTTATTTTATTTTTTTATTATTATTTTATTTTATTTTTAATTTTTTTTTTTAATTTCCCCTATTGGGCTAATGGTAGCTTTTTTTAAACTACATGATTTGAACATTCTAACAACTTGATTTCATTAAAATTTGTATAAGGTATCAACAAATCACAACTTATAGACATAGATAGACTAGGATAGATAGATAGATAGATAGATAGATAGATAGATAGATAGATAGATAGATAGATAGATAGATAGATAGATAGATAGATAGATAGATAGATAGACACTTGTCACCTGGCTCAGTATCTAGCTCCAGAAATGTGACTAAGCCATTTTGGGCAACAGACTTTCTGATGGATTTTTTTTTTTTACAATCAGAAAAGATTTTATCAAAGGGTAACTTCACTTTCGTGGGGAAAAAATAGCAAATAAAGAAAAAATAATATAGCGTATACAATTGTGATACAAGTCATATTGTAATTGAATGTTATTAAAAATGACCTTTCCTTTTCAATCTGCAGCTGCTGTAATTTTCTATAAAAGCAATGCAACATGGCTACGTGGAGTTGTTCTGTACACAGAATGTGTACTGACAACTCCCCAGAAACATAATTTCCTGCTTGTGTGATTGGCTCACCAATTTTCCCAGAAGTCTGCTTAAGATACAAGTCAGATTTCAGGCATCCCCTGCAACAAAAATGTCATTTTTGTTGAGATATTTCCAATAGGAACACGTCCAAAGGGATGCAGGCCCACCAGCTTTCCTCATTCCTTCCACAGCTGACTGATAATTCTGAAACCACTCCCATTAGACTAACTCAGCACAAACAAACACACATGGATTTCTTCTGAATAACAAAAGGGTAGGAATCTGCAACAAAGGTTGTTATAATCCTTGCAATGTACATAGATCACCCAGATCTGTTTTTTTCTCAACAAAAGTGGAGCTATGCTTTAAAAAAATAAAACAGGAAATACAACAGTAGGGTAAGTACAAAATTTCCAAGACAGCATCCACAATTACCGTGAACCGTGAACATCAACAGATGACATCATACAGGTCACGTACATAAACAGTAATGCAGGCAGATAGAACCAGAGAGGAACAGTACCCCTGCTGCCACCTCAAATGCAACTGAAAAACACATAGACCGACCTAAGAATTAACAGCCATGCATCTAAAAACACTAGATAGGTGAATCAGACTTCGCCTATTAATAATCTATCCAGCACCAACTCCAAAGGACTCAGAACTGGTGTGTCCAAACATGGGCCCCACAGGTTATCAAATATACAGGGCCTGCTCTATGCTGATAGATATACTTCTCCAATCTGAGAGTTTCTTCCATACATTGTAACCATTCTTTATGAGAAGGGGGGTTAGTGGACTTCCAATGTCTAAGCAATAGCCTGCGTGCTTGGAAAAGAGCTCTAGCAACTGCCTCTCTCATATGAATCTGCAGTTGGAGGTAATCTAAGAAGCCCAAAAGGCAGGGCTTAGGTTCTAATGGTATGGAAGTTTGGAACACCAAATTTATGGTGCCCAGCACCTCCACCCAATATTGATGCAGTTTTGGGCATCTACAGGTTAAATAAATCAAGTCGCCATTATCCCTTAGGTACTTGCCACATGTAGAGGACTCCAAAATACCATTTTTTTGTAGTTAGGCAGGGGTAAAGTGAGCTCTCAGGAGCAGTGGCGGCTGGTGCTCAAAATTTTTGGAGGGCACAAACAAATTGAAAAATTCTAAAAAAAAAACATCAATTGCAGCCTCACTGTGCCATCAAACAGAACCACTGTGCCATCAAATACCACCACTGTGCCATCAAACGCAGCCACTGTGCCCATCAATTGCAGCCACTGTAATGCCCCGTACACACGGTCGGATTTTCCGATGGAAAATGTGTGATAGGACCTTGTTGTCGGAAATTCCGACCATGTGTAGGCTCCATCACACATTTTCCATCGGATTTTCCGACACACAAAGTTTGAGAGCAGGATATAAAATTTTCCGACAACAAAATCCGTTGTCGGAAATTCCGATCGTGTGTACACAAATCCGATGGACAAAGTGCCACGCATGCTCAGAATAAATACAGAGATGAAAGCTATTGGCCACTGCCCCGTATATAGTCCCGACGTACGTGTTTTACGTCACCGCGTTTAGAACGATCGGATTTTCCGACAACTTTGTGTGACCGTGTGTATAAAAGACAAGTTTGAGCCAACATCCGTCGGAAAAAATCCTAGGATTTTGTTGTCGGAATGTCCGAACAAAGTCCGACCATGTGTACGGGGCATAACTGTGCCCATCAAATGGTGCAACTGTGCCATCAAATGCAGCCACTGTGCCATCAAACGCAGCCACTGTGCTCATCAATTGCAGCCACTCTGCCCATCAAACACTGCCACTGTGCCATCAAATGCTGACACTGTGCCATCGAATGCTCCCAATGCTGCCACTGTGCCATCAAATGCTCCCACTGTGCCATCCAATGCTGCCACTGTGCCATAAAATGCTGCCACTGTGCCATCAAATGCTCCCAGCAATGCTGCCACTGTGCCATCAAATGCTCCCACTGTGCCATCCAATGCTGCCACTGTGCCATCAAATGCTCCCAATGCTGCCACTGTGCCATCAAATGCTCCCTCTGTGCCATCCAATGCTGCCACTGTGATCCCTGCCCGCTCGCCAACTGCCCGGCACTTACCCTGTCTCGGTGGGGCAGCGGGTGACAGCGAGCGGTGTCTTCCATGCGTCTTCTCCCCACCATGCATCTTCTCCCCCCCATGTGTCCTCCTTTCCTCACGTCCTCTCCTATGATTGGACGCCTGATAGGTGTCCAATCACAGCGCCTGACGTTTCAGCCAATCAGGCAAGCGGTAACAGACCTGGCAACCTGATTGGCTGAGAGGCGGGTCAATCTTAGCAAAGCGAATTCCTTCGGCTTTGCTAACATTGAGCTGAGTGACAAGGAACGCACAGCGTTGCGCCCGCTTCTCACTTTTTTGGACGCCTATTAGAGCCTACGGCTCTAATCAGGTGCTTCCATAAAACACCCCCACCGCTGTAATTCAGGTGCCCGGTGACCGAAAAGGGGCCGGACACCTGAATAGGGGTTTCAGCAGCGACCATAGATAGATTCATGATTAGAAAGTGACAGGAGAGGGGGGCGGCACTCCTGCGCCCTTATGGATGCACCGCCACTGCTCAGGAGTAGGTACAATTGCATGAGTCTCTGAGACACACTAAGGGAACCGTGGGGTACTGCCTGCATGGCCTCTTTCCAATGGTTGTCAACTAAAGAGCCCACATCCCTCTCCCAGCCTTCATGTACCACCGATGGATTTATCATTTATTTTAGTTTTCATAGAATTGTAACAGGAGGAGTGAAAAACACCCAATGCTGCGGTAGAAGAGATAAAACTAAATTTCAAGTGTACGAACATACTTTAATAAGGATAAAGTATCATACATAGGGGAAACCAGTGGGTGATTGAGCCTACTAGAATACATGTATGATTGAGATATCAGGAATAGCCCTTTAAAGCAAGCTTGTAATTGGCATTTTATCCTTTGCGACCACTTGTGCCTCTAAATGCGGTTGGGGAAATGTATGGTGGTGTGAACAAGTAATGTGTGTCTGAAGTCACAACCTTTTGTTTAATTTTGGATAGGGTGGAAAAAGTTAGAATCGCAGTCAGGTTTTTATTGTTATATGTGTACCCACAGTGGAGATTTACCCTCCCATTTTGTCCTCGTGACCATTGGCATTTGGACAGAAATTGAGGGAAAATGCAAGGTTTTGAGTTGCGTTCAAAACAGCAATATAGGGGAAACCTTCCATTGGAGACAATTGATACTTAGGGGATTTCCTGTATTTTTAGAGAGATTGCCTCTTATATGTAAAATAAGGAAGTCAAAGTAATTTTCCTCAATGGGGCACAATAAAACAAAAAAGAACTGACAGGGGTTTTAAAGCCGATCCTCGACTCCCTCAGCAGGGGCTCCACTCCCTAAGCAGGGGACTGTTCCTTGGCACCCTCACATCTAATGCAAGGGGTATGGATAATGTCAAAGGCAATTTTATTACATGATGAAGGGCTTGCTGATACCTTTCCAGGTGTTAATGTACCTCTAATGCCCCGTACACACGGTCGGATTTTCCGACGGAAAATGTGTGATAGGACCTTGTTGTCGGAAATTCCGACCGTGAGTGGGCTCCATCACACATTTTCCATCGGATTTTCCGACACACAAAGTTTGAGAGCTTGCTATAAAATTTTCCGACAACAAAATCCGTTGTCGGAAATTCCGATCGTGTGTACACAAATCCGACGCACAAAGTGCCACGCATGCTCAGAATAAATAAAGAGATGAAAGCTATTGGCCACTGCCCCGTTTATAGTCCCGACGTACGTGTTTTACATCACCGCATTTAGAACGATCGGATTTTCCAACAACTTTGTGTGACCGTGTGTATGCAAGACAAGTTTGAGCCAACATCCGTTGGATTTTGTTGTCGGAATGTCCGAACAAAGTCCGACCGTGTGTACGGGGCATTAGAATATATTTGAGCGTAATGATCACTAGTTGTTCGGGACAAAGGTTTTTTTTGCAAATTGGCACTGATAAAAAATGATCTGAGAACCACAGCGATCTATGAAAGACTAACTGCTCTATTAGTTAAAGTTTTTGTAGATGCTAAGTGCTGGAAGAAAGATTTTTTGTAAATATTGTAGTGTGATGTATAACTGTGTTGTATGACTTGCCAGTTCCAATAACCTGTGTGATGTATATTCTTACCGTCAATAAAATTGAGAAAAAAATCAGACAAGTGTCTTCTTCAAAAACCTAACATATATTTTTTTTAGAACACATGCCTTTTATTAATAATTTCAGTTCACTTTTTTTATTTGTCATATCATTTAATCTCTATGTTGAGGGGCCTCCAAACTTTGTGCAAGTAATTTTATTAAAATAATTAATGGTTGGTGGGGGTTATTAATTTAAATTAAAGTTCTACTTTTGGTGTGTCTAGTCTTCTAATTACGGACCGCCCGCCATCGCTATACGTCGGCTGTTTGAAGAGGGATATCGCTGTTATGACAGCAGTTAGCTGCCATAATCACGGTATCCTCTTCTTCAGCGACGATTCACTTTCAGATAAAAGTGGTCCTCACAGCGGATTAGATGCATGATTAGATCACTTTTACAGGCGGCGGGAGAGAGCCCTCTCCCGCCGCGTTCCGGTGCCCTCCGCCGCTTCCCGGAGCCGTCAGCAGCTGCGGAGGCGATCACGTTTGCTCCCGTCTGTGGTATGGAGCTGAGCGAGGGGAAGATGGACCCCACCGTCTCCATACCATTGCAGGGCGGAAGCGACGTCAAAACTTCACTTCCGCCCATAGCTCTTAAAGAGACTTTTTTTTTTATTATTTATTTCAAAAGACATTTTTTTTTTATTGCATTTTAGTGTAAATATGAGATCTGAGGTCTTTTTGACCCCAGATCTCATATTTAAGAGGTCCTGTCATGCTTTTTTTACACGTGATGTTTACATTCCTTGTAATATAAATAAAAGTGACGCAATTTTTTTTTAACAACAGTGTAAAAAAAAAAAAAAAAAAAAAAAAAAAAGGTAAAATAAATAAGAAAAGAAAAAAATAAATTTTAGCGCACCCCATCTTGCCGAGCTCGCATGTAGAAGCGAACGCATACATGAGTAGTGGCCACATGTGAAAACGGTGTTCAAACCAAACATGTCAGGCATCGCCGCGATCGGTAGAGTGAGAGCAACAATTCTAGCCCTAGACCTCCTCTGTAACTCAAAACATCCAACCTGTAGAATTTTTTAAATGTTGCAACTTTGAAGCGTGACATGTTGGGTATTAATTTACTCAACGTAACATCATCTTTTGCAATATAAAAAAAAATTGGGCTAACTTTACTGTTGTCTTATTTTTTAATTCAAAAAAGTGTATTGTTTCCAAAAAAAGTGCGCTTGTAAGACTGCTGCGCAAATACGGTGTGACAAAAAGTATTGCAATGGCCGCCATTTTATTCTCAAGGGTGTTAGAAAAAAATATATATAATGTTTGGGGTTCTAAGTAATTTTCTAGCTAAAAAAAACAAAAACGATTTTAATTTGTAAACAAGTCTTAAAAATAGGCCCGGTCTTGTGGTTAAAGGGTAATGTCAAAATTGAAAAATCATACCTTAATTTCCACATTGACTTTAAATTATTTCTGGCCTACTCCTATTAATCTGAACAATCTGAAGATTAGCATTCTGAAGAATCCCATACACTTCCTTCTTTGGATTCTGTGACACATATTTATTATGCCCTTTGAACGTGCACTGCTGTGTCACACTTTTCAAAGAGCCTGCTGTCTGAGCTACAAGAGAAACAATCAATACAAAAAACATACTACATCAAATCTTCTTGCAGGCAGCTAGGTACCATGGGATATGTAGTCCTTGGAAATTGAAAGTAAACCAGAAGCAGAGGAGAAGCTGTAAAGTGTGCAGGGAATCCAGGAAGTTGTGGAAAAAGATGAACAGTAGACAAGCAGTAATCACAATATTAAAGTAGATTTTTAAGGTAAGCTTATATTGGATTATAAAAAAAACTGCTGTTTATACTGCTAATACAATGCCAATGTAATAAAATGTATGCGTATTCCATGGCCATAGAACTCCTTTAAGTCCTTGGAGCTGGCGTCCCCGTCCCTTTAACGGGTTTAGAATATTGGGAAGTGGGGAAGGGTGTATGATCATGTGACCCCCAAGATTGTCTGTCACGGTGTTCACATGATCGTAACGCTCCTGATCGCAAGCAGCATTAGCCACCGGTAACTCGGCACAGCTGTAATCCACCAATTAACACAAATATGTGGCCACTCAGCGCCAAGGCCCATACTTTTGAAAAGTTGATAGAATCAAAAGACCAGTTTACCTGTTAGGGGGTAGCCACTTATCTGCTCCAAGCAGAACTGGGCAAAGAATCAGGACAGTCGTCCTTCTAGGAAAGGGTTCCCATTCTTTGGTCATCCTCATAAAATACCTACCCACTGCTAATGGGCTGATCCTCTACCAACTTTTCCACTATACATATATCCTACTGTGGCTGCAGTGCCTAATGGTCAAAGTTATTCCTTTTTAAATAATATAATGTTTGGTCTATTGGATCGAACAATTAACAACAGATATGTAATTAAACATAAAGTTACATAATATCTTGAGAAATAGTTTTCAGACAGAGTAAGACGTTTTCTTCTCCCCAGTTTATAATCCTTGTAATAGATTATGTTTCTTTGGTTTTCTGTAACAAGTGCTAATTGGGAAACAGAACACCTGCTGTAGCTCCCTCCACTCTCTTTTATGAAGTTTCTGTATGAAGGGACTCTTCATCCCCTGAGGAATATAACCTTCAGCTTTGAGAACCACACAAAGGTTGGAAGCTAGGGAGTTTGCAGGTCTAAGATGGCTATTCTTGTAGCTTAACCAGAACTATTTTGGAGAAAAAACAAGGTGAACCCCCTAAAGGTAAAGCAAGCCACTATGAAGACATGAAATCAAAGAAGAGATATTTGTTTCCTTACAATGAATGGCCTTTCCATGATGAAAGTCAATTTGTAGAACTGAGACCTTTGGACTAACATCTGCTTGACGATGCTCAGGTCACACCTGCCTAATATAAGTATAATGATTACATCAAAAGACGAGATTTATTGCGAGACACAACAAAGGACATTTCCCTTCCTAGCAGCCCTGCCAAGTCTATAACTGATGGGACTTGCAGATCAAATAGATAACAAGCATTCACTTTTAGCTTTCTCAAGTCTGAGCAGTATGGATGGTATACAATGTGATTGTATATTTTCATAATTTAATAATCCATCATGTAATTCACATTTCTACCCCACCCAATGAAAACATTGAAGATAGAGTGATACCCATCAGTTACACTACTTGGATACAGGTTCAGTTTTCATTATATCCTATTCTTATATACTGTATATATTTAATGTGATTTCCTTATTGGGACTGATTTACTAAAGCTTTTGCACATCAATTGTGTGTAGATACCAATCCTCACAGTATTAATTATGTGCCCACCAAGCACACAGATACATATGCACACATCACAACCTAGCTGCATAGATTTGAATAGAGTTAGATAAATTCATGGATCAGGTTGCATGGATCAGTGTGGAAAGCAAACATACCATAGAGATTTATCACTGTTTAGTGCATTACAATTAGTTAATCAGATCTGTTCCATCATTAAGGTTGAGTTTTATTTCATAACGCTGTCTCTAGACTTTACTGTTTGCAGGGCTCCTATCCTGAGGTTGCTGGGAGCTGAACTGTGCATATCTGGCTGCTACAATCATACTGTTGTATTTTTTGAATCATGTTGTTCTGTAAAAGTAAGGATTTTGTGTGTGCACATACTGTTCAAGGTAATCAGTTAAAATTGAAAGCATATTGTCCCTTCTCACTGTCCAATTCAGTCCAGCATGAATGGTCCCTCTCTGCCAATGTCTCCACTAGCCCAACCAAAACTCAAAATACTAACAACTTCATATAAAACCATAGACAACTCCTGAGCTACATAACCAACCTCATTTCAAAATATCACCCAACTGTTTACTTCTCCCAAGATTTCCTGCCACCTCTTCTGATTTTCACCTCCAGAATTTCTCAAGAGCTTCTCTCTTCTTCCTGCCCAATCTCTCTAGCTAACTCGTACTCAGTCCACCTTTATGCGATCCTTGAAAACACATCTCTTCAGAGAAGCTGATCTTAAAGCGGAGTTCCACCCAAAAATGGAACTTCCGCTTTAAGGGAAGGTGACCCCCTGACATGCCACATTTGGCATGTCATTTGTTTGGGGGGGTGCGGAAACCCTCTAAAAAAAGGGTTCCAGCTCCCACTTCCTCCCGGGGCTCCGCGGAGTCGGAAGTCAGTTCACCTCTCCCCCCTCCCTCTTGGCAATCATCTGGGACATGTCACAGGTGCCAGAAGATTGCCCGGCCAGTCACAGCACACCGCGCAGCCCCCGCATGAGCAGTGCATGCCCAGCTGTGAAGCCACAGCCAGGCTCCCACAGTGACAATGCAAGTGCCGCAGAGAGGCCGGGGAGACAAGCGGGGCTTCGTTCCCCCGCATCGCTGGACCCTGGGACAGGTAAGTGTCCGATTATTAAAAGTCAGCAGCTGCAGTATTTGTAGCTGCTGACTTTTAATTCTTTTTTTTAAGCGGAACTCCGCTTTAGCTCGACCTATAACTGTACTTTTACTTTCTCAATCAGCTCATACCTAACAGTTATTACATTTTGTATCAAATGATCCTCCATTACATAGACTTGTAGCTCTCGTGAACAAGGTCCCCCAAATCATCTTGTGTTGAATTGCATTAGAACCGTACTATCTTTATTTACCATGTATAGTTCTGGGAAAAATATTGGCGCGATATAAATCCTGTATAATAATAATAATACATTGTAATTCTTTTACCACACATGGTGAATTATTGTTTTAACCAATTCAAGACTGCAATGAGGTTTTGAAGCTGATTAACCGGGTTATGGCTGAAGCTATCAGCCATAAACCTGCATTTTTTTTTTCAGACGGCGATTCTCTCTCTCATAAAAGCAATAAGAGTAGCTGATTGGCCACTGGATCACTTTTAGAAGCAGCAAGAGGGGACGACCCCCCTGCCGCCACTCGCCAGTATTTCTTGGGCTTACCTTTCTCACCGACGAGCCCAGGAAACAATCCGGTGGTACGCACGTCTGGCTTCAGAGGTGAGGAGAGACCAGATCGTCTCTCCTCACCGCTAAAGATCTAGGAGGACTGGAGCAATGTTATGATGTCACTTCCGGTCTAGGGCAGATGTAAATCTTTTTTTTTTTAAAGCATCAATGTTTCTTCTTTTTTTTGATCTAATGCTTTTAAAGGTAGAGGAAACATTTGGGGTCTTTTATCCCTTTCTATCACAAGGGATGTTTACATTTCTTGTAATAAAAAAAAAGTGATAAAAAAATAAATAAATAGACGGTGTAAAAATAAAAAAAAGTAATAAAATGTTTTTTAAAGCCCCCCTATCCCTCCATGTTCGTGTGCAGAAGACATACGTAGGTCGGTCACGCATGTGTAAATAGTGTTCACACCACACATGTGAGGTATTGCCACAAATTTTATAGCGAGACCAATAATTCTAGTGCTAGACCTCCTCTGTAATGCCGTGTACACATGGGCGGACTTTTCGACCGGACTGGTCTGACAGACTTTCCGGCGGACTTTCGATGGACTTTTGACAGAGTTCCGACGGACTTTTTAACGAACGGACTTGCCTACATACGATCACACCAAAGTCCGACGGATTCGTACGTGATGACGTACACCGGACTAAAATAAGGAAGTTGATAGCCAGTAGCCAATAGCTGCCCTAGCGTGGGTTTTTATCCGTCGGACTAGCATACAGACAAGCAGATTTCTGGGTCCGGTGGAGTTACGACTTAAAGATTTGAAGCATGTTCCAAATCTAAAGTCCGGCAGATTTTCGACTGGAAAAGTCCGCTGAAGGTCCGATGAAGCCCACACACGATCGGATTGTCCGCCGGACTCGGTCCGTCGGACCAGTCCGGTCGAAAAGTCCACTCGTGTGTACGCTGCATAAGTCTAACCTGGTAACCTGTAAACTTTTTTAAAGCATCTGAAAATTTTTAAGTATCGCAGTTTGTCACCATTCCATGAGAGTGAGCAATTTTAAAACGTGACATGTTAGGTACGCATTTACTTAGCATAACACCATCTTTTATAATATAATATAATTTTTATTTTATCAAAAAAATTTAGTTATAGAATGTGTTTCTTTGCATTAAAATTAAGTGTAATACTTCCCAAAAAATGGCATTTGCAAATCCGCTGTGCAAATATCCTATGACTTAAAAAATTGCAACAATTGTCATTTTATTCTCTAGGGTCTTTGATAATATATATATATATATATATATATATATATATTAAAAAATGTGTCACAGGCGCAAAAATATAAGTCTATAAAAATCTGTAACTGTAACTGTCTTTAAATAGCGGATCTCTTGCAGTCATAGTGTGTGAGGTGAACAATATTACCGTAAAAAGTGTAACTGCGCTGACCCTAAATGGTATACATATCTTACCACATAACTAAAGCAGTGAACAATATTTATCAATAATTCATCAAAAATAAAACAAACAAATAAAAATAACAATAAAAATGAAAATAAAAATATATATTTATTTTTTTCATCTTTATTGTTATTTTTATTTTTATTTGTGTTAATGGTTTTAATGGTTATTTATAGAGTATTATTGGCGCTTCAGCTTAGTCTAAACAGATATATTTTTAATATTGGTAGCATACGTAAGGAAATTAATAAAGGGGTTTTGACAGTTTTATCAAATTTAATTAAAGTTTTAATGATTTGTAAAGTACAATATATAAGCTAAGATTGTAAGGTCCTTCCAGCTATCCCTTTGGAGCGAGCATATATTTAAATGCACAACAATATAGACAAAGAACAGATGAGCATTGACAGGGGCATTAAGGTAAAGGAGTTATGGGGAAAGGAGGAAACTATTAGACCTAAGAAAGGGCATAGAACACCAGTAACACCAGTTGTTCGGCGAATTGATTGGCCAATCAGTCGGCAGTAAGGGCATAAATACTTAAACTAAGATGCCGACTCTAGCTTCCTGAAGATGCATGATTGGATGCGAAACGCGTAGAGGCTTCTGGGTAACGCCAAAGTCACTCCCTGGCCCAACCCACACCAGATTGAGGCTTGGACTGCGGTGGCAGTCTATAGGCACCATATTTGTGAGTGAAATTTTTTTACACCTATTTTATTGATTGAATAAAGCATAATATGTTGCGCAATGATGGCTGTTTGCTTTTTATGAGATCCTGAGATCAATGTGGAGATGCATGGAGTGATTACTGGCATTCTGTTTGGAAATCTTCAGATATATTCATATAAGTGGAGTGGTTAACCCAGGCATAAACCAAAGGTGTCTTTTTATTTTGTTTCTGGCGAGTGTCCATTTTAGAAGGTGGTGGTGTTTCATGAATTGGTGAAAGTTTTCCTTGTCAAAAGAAGTTTATTGAGTATACAATATTATAAAGATACATAAAGTAAGTTTACAAGGATCCATAAAGTAAGCTCATTGTTTTACAGTAGGGTTTATATAGGTAAATATCATGAAATTTCAAATATTAAACATTGGGTTCACGTAAACCTAAATTAAAGATATATATAATTTCCTTAGTTACTTTTGTAGGTATTTAAATGGTGAAAGTTTTCCAATCACGGATGTGGATTTGTGCACGTGAGATTTGGATAACCAGTTCTTGAAGAGGAATACTGGGACTGTCCTTTTGTTAAACACACATTTTTCATTTATTCACTAATATTTTATTTTAAGAAAAAATTATTTTCCCTACATTATTGTAGTTCACTAAATATGCACTTGATTGAGTTCATGATGAATTTTTGATGAATTTTTGATGAATTATTGATAAATATCATTCACTGCTTTAGTTATGTGATAAGATTCGTATACCATTTAGGGTCAGCGCAGTTATACTTTTTACTGTAATATATATATATATATATATATATATATATATATATATATATATATATATACACAGTACCTCACGTTTTTGTACATTTTTTATTATATTTTTTCATGTGACAACACTGAAGAAGTGATACTTTGATACTTTACATTTATACTACAATGTAAAGTAGTGAGTGTACAGCTTGTATAACAGTGTAAATTTGCTGTCCCCTCAATATAACTCAACATACAGCCATTAATGTCTAAACCGCTGGCAACAAAAGTGAGTACACCCCTAAGAGAAAATTTCCAAATTGGGCCCAGAGTGTCAATATTTTGTGTGGCCACCATTATTTTCCAGCACTGCCTTAACCCTCTTGGGCATGGAGTTCACCAGAGCTTCACAGGTTGCCACTGGAGTCCTCTTCCACTTCTCCATAACGACATCACGGAGCTGGTGGATGTTAGAGACCTTGCGCTCCTCCATCTTCCGCTTGAGGATGCCCCACACCCTCCACCTTCCGTTTGAGGTTCCATGTTGAACTTTCGGTGACCAGTATGAGAGTGAGAGTGATAACACCAAATTTAACACACCTGCTCCCAATTCACACCTGAGACCTTGTAACATTAACGAGTCACATGACACTGGGGAGGGAAAATGGCTAATTGGACCCAATTTGGACATTTTCACTTAGGGGTGTACTCACTTTTGTTGCCAGCGGTTTAGACATTAAAGTGTGTTGCGTTATTTTGAGGGGACAGCAAATTGTCACTTTTATACAAGCTGTACACTCACTACTAAGTGTAATTTCTTCAGTGTTGTCACATGAAAAGATATAATAGAATATTTACAAAGATGTGAGGGGTGTACTCACTTTTGTGAGATACTTTTTATATATGTACAGTATATATATATGTACAGTATATATATATATATATATATATATATATATATATATATATATATATATATATATATATATATATATATATATATATATATGTGTATACATATGTATATGTTTATATATGTATATATATGTATATGTTTATATATATATATATATATATATATATATATATATATATATATATATATATATATATATATATATATATATACATATATATTGTTTGGGGGTTCTAAGTCATTTTCTAGCAAAAAATAGAGATTTTTACACACAAAAAGGCCTTAATGTTTACATGAAAGTACATTTTGGCATTATTTTGACATTTTTTTTTTATTATTTCATATGGTTAATTATTGTGTTGTATAATAGAGTCATAAATGCTCCCTATGCTACTTGGAAATGTAATAGCTTCTTTAAAATTACTGAAGGTCAGTTAGCCTTAAAATTACTGAGCTGAAGGTTGGTTAGCCTTATAGACTAGCAGAGGAAAACAGTAAAGAACAGCCACTACTAAGTAAGAAGCAGAGACTGCATAGCCTGTGTGGCTCTGCCAATGTATTCAGCAGAGATACACTGCCAACTTCATATAGACACCCACCTGTGCCAGGACTCGGTCAAGAGTGTTAACGTCATTCCTGACACAGAGTGGGGCAGCAGAGCTGCAGTAATTACAATTGTAGACCTGCTCACCCAGTGTTATCTACAGGACTGGGCTGTTAGTGCAACAACTCAGCCTTGCCCTTCATCCATTTATGAATGAGGATTACAGTTGGCATCTTCACCTTAGGTGCCAGAGGACCCAGTGGAAAACAACTTTCATTGCATATTCATGTTACCCTCTACCATCTGCCTGTCAGGGCCTGGATAACCTGCTGGTGGCACTGTGGTTCCCAGGGCAGAGGGTTATAATTTCAGTGTCCACCAGCCGGTGTCTTCCTGCAGACCCCATTAATCAGTTTCCATCTGATGCTGGCTGCTGAGAGGGTAATTAGGTCTTCTCCTGTGCCTCTCGCTCCAGTGTTTTTCTTGCATCCAGATACTTATAGCCGTTATCCTGTTCCTGCCCCTCTCCTATTTCACTGTATTCTACTGCCTTGTAACTGTTCCCAATTGTTCCTGATCCCAGTTTTATTTCCCCCTTCCCATCTGGTAAGTATTGGAATCATTCCCTTGCCACATCTGTAATTTTTGAGAACACCTGTTTCACTGTAACTAAATCTAACTTAAAGCATACACAGTCTGGTCCCAGTTTCCTGAGTGTAGCCGTGCAGATCTGGCCACCTCTACTGTTGATTCCTGACATACCTATTAACCACTTGCTGACCACCCTGTAGCAGTTTTACTGCTACAGGACAACAGCTGTGAGCATGTATATATAAGTGATCCGGCTCCTCCGGGTAGCAGTCGTGAATACGCGCCCCTGCAGGTTCGCTCCTGCTGTGTATAATACACAGTGGGAGCTGATCAGCGGGTACTGCAGACTCGATGTTTACCAGCACCAGCCGATCATTCTGCAGAAAGCCAGAACAAGGAAAGATCAAGCAAGGAAGATCACCATTCTGACATGAGGGAAAGCATGGATGCTGTGTCTCTGCAAAACAGGGACAACTATCCATGTCTTCCCCTAGTAAAAGCACCTCCCAGACTGTAGTAAAACACAGGCTAGGCACACAGTTAAAGCGGTTGTAAACCCCACTTGGTAGTTCTTACCCACAGGTGCATGTTTAGGAGATATTCACCCTGCATTCAGCCAGTGAAATCACTGGCTCTGAAGATCTCTCTACTTTTTCTCCTGCATACCTTGCCAGAATTTCAGAGCTTCATGCCGGAACTGGGAGCTCCCGCGGACACGCGCAGGAGTGACGTCATCGCAGCTTCGGCCAATCACAGCACCGGAGCTCGCGAACCCTGAAGAAATGTCAGTCCTCTCAGTGGTGACTTTACAGCATTGGAGGGCTTCGTTCCAAGGTGAGTATTTCATAATGTGCTAGAATGAGATGCATACTAGCATATTATGCCATTGCCTTGCAGGTATTTTTTTCTATTTTGAACATCCGTGGTTTACAACCGCTTTAACACTTTGATCGCCCCTGATGTTAACCCCTTCCCAGCCAGTGTCATTAGTACAGTGACAGTGCATATTTTTTAGCACTGATCACAGTATTCGTGTCATTGGTCCCCAAAAAGTGCCAAAAGTGTCAGTAAAAATAAATACAAATATCCCATAGTTTTTAGACACTATAACTTTTGCACAAACCAATCAACATACGCATATTGAGAATTTGTTTACCAAAAATATGTAGCAGAATACATATTGCACAAAATGTATGAAGAAATTAAATTTTTCAATTTTTTTTTATTGGATATCTTTTATAGCAGAAAGTAAAAAATATTTCTTTTCAAAATTGTAGGAGTTTTTTTGTTCATAGGGCAAAAAATAAAAAACACAGAGGTGATCAAATACCACCAAAAGAAAGCTCTTTATGTGGGAAATAAGGACATACATTTTACTTGGGTACAGTGTTGCACAACTGCGCAATTGTTAGTTAAAGTAACGCAGTGCGGTATCACAAAAAAAATGGCCTGGTCATGAAGGGGGGTAAATCTTATGTAGCTGAAGTGGTTCATTCAGGACACGGTGGTCTTGGTATAAATTAGTATTTTCAATGAAGGGAAACTAGATAAAAAGAACTTCTCTCTAATAGTTTTTCTTTTTTTAACCCCAGTTTTCTTTCGCCAATCTATAGACAAATCATGCTAAATGGGCCTAGTGCAGTCAAACAATAGCAAATATTTAGCAATTCTTTCTAAAACCAGCCCCATTATGATACCAATTAAGTTAATTGCTGCAAATAATAATTGTGTAAATATTTTATCTCATTGTGGTTTCCTCTCGGAGATGTCAATTTGGGCATTTCTCTAAATATTAGCTTTGTTAAGGATCATCAGTTTAAGTGTTGAATTATTTGTTCATGGCTAATTTTCTTTATTCCTCTTCTTCTGCTTCTTCTTGATTAGCTGCATGGCCTGCAGCCATTGCCAGATGCTGCCTTGTTTTATGCATAATAACGGGGTCAGAAGTATTTTGACATTTCCTGTACTTGTCTATTTGTTTGTGTACAACAGTTGTTACAACATTTGCCGACCCTGAAAAAAATGCATTTAAAAATCCATTTATATGTTTACAGAAAGAGCAATCAATGGCTTGCACCTGCCAGGTTCTCAGTATAGCAGTTAATACCCAGATTGCGGCTTGGTTTCATGCTGCCATTCACAAAATGTAAAAAAAAAAAATGTTAAAAATATACCATCTGCATTTTAAATGACGGAGGACTGGAAATATGTTAAAGGGGCAAAACTAAAGCTCACCCTAACCAAAGTACTGTGGCCTTATTGATTTCCTTGTAATATACAGTCCTTGTGGAGCTCTCAACTCAATCCCCCCCGGGATCCAAAGATGACAAAAGGACTCATTTTCTCTTGGGCAAAAGAAAACAAAAACACAAAACTGTGAAAGTCATTCATTTTGTCTAGGTATACAAGCAGGCCTTTTATCTGACCCAAGGACAGGTCCTAATACAGCTACTGGTATTCCTTACAAAAGAAAAAGAAAATAAACAGTTATGCAAGTCACTTTTGCTGTTAGTTTCAACCAAGAAAGGAAAGGATAGAAAGATACAAAGATATTGGAAAACCACTTTAGCTCCTAATCTGTCCAATGTCATTTTAAGACTCAATTCTCAAGCTCATTTTGAACTAATGTTAGCACACAAAAATGGCTCCATAGCTAAATTTACAAAAGTTTGGCATGCGTGGACATTACATCCTAGAGCTTCACATTTTTTTAAAGATACCAAGAACTAACCTAACCTGAGGGAGGAAGTGGAGACGGATCTCCTATCACAAATTGGATTAGCAGCAAGGATGGGAAGTGTTATCATAATGGGGGATTTTAATTATCCAGACATAGACTGGGCGGAGGGAACCGCGCATTCATTTAAGGCTCGCCAGTTCCTTAGTGTCTTGCAGGACAATTTTATGGGTCAGATGGTAGACGCACCAACTAGAAATAAAACATTACTAGATCTACTGATTACCAACAATACAGACCTGATAACAGATGTGGAAATATGGGGCAATTTAGGTAACAGCGATCACAGGTCAATTAGTTTCAGTATAAATCACACAAATAGGAAACATGAAGGGAACACAAAGACACTGAATTTCAAAAGAGCCAACTTCCCTAAACTACAAACCTTGCTAAAAGGCATAAATTGGGATAAAATATTAGGAGCAAAGAATACGGAGGAGAGATGGGTTTGCTTTAAGAGCATATTAAATAAGGGCATTAGCCAATGTATCTGTCATGAGAAGGTCTACCCGTTGGTGGCGCTATCGGTCTCTTGGATCGCAGTACCAGTGTCCATCAGCAGGTGTCTTCCAACACCTAGGACCTGCAGTAAGAGGTCTTTCCTGCTGGTGGCACTGTTGCATCCTCGGGCCGTAGTACCGGCGTCAACCAGCGGGTGCACTCTGGCAGTGTGGAGCAAACAGCTCACACTGCGCTCAGCTGTGACATGAGGTCAATTACCACAGCCTTACAAATACCCGGCAAGCCCTCATAGGCTTGCCTTGGTATCTCTCTCTCCCTGCGTTCTGACCTTGCTGCCTGTTTGACCTTGAGCCTGCTATCTGCCTTGTCCTGATCTGATCCAATCCCTATCCTGAGGCCTTCCTAGTCCTGTCCCTTCTGTTCCTGGCTCCCTTGGATCCCTGCCCTGTACCCCATCTGCTGACTTCCCTGTGTATGACCTTGGCTTGGCTTGTTTACGATTACGGTATCTCCATTTACTTATATATATATATATTGTTGTTTGTAGTGGGTTGTTGTGTGGGTTTTGCACTGTTTTCCTTTTACTTATCACTTGTTAATAAACACCATTTCACTTACATGTGTTTCTGGTCTCCTCTGTGCAGTCCACACAATCTGGTCAATTAGATACTCTGACAGTATACCAAGGCCATCCCTGACCAGACGTGGCTGCACTGAGAAACCGTCCTGTTACGGTGGGCGCGCAAAATGGACTTTGATGAAATTGTCTATTATTCTCTGCTGGCGGCAGAGGATAATGAATATTGTTGTCAGACTCTTAAAGATTGGACCCGAGACCAACTGCTGGAAACGATACAAACCGCCCATTTACTTGTAGATCGAGGTCATATGTTATTTGAGGATGTTCAGCCTTTGATCCAATTATGTACAAAGTCAGCTTTGTCATGCATTCCCGAAGGTAGTGACGATTTCTCCCCTCCTTTCAGTTGTGACCAGGTTGAATCCCTGATATGGTTGTTAGAGGATGATCCGGCTTCCTTTGATGAACATTATTCCGCTTGTTCCCAGCAGGTGTTATCTGATTGCATTTATTCAGTACAATCTTTGGTTAGTCAGGCTGTGTGTAAATCAGCGTTTGTTCAACCTTTGCTGCAGGCATGGTCAGATCTCCTGTCTTTAGCTAAACCACAATATTCCAGCCCTGCCATTAATCATCTACCTTCCAAAAAATCTATCTCCCCGTCACTCATGGCAACCTCAGCTACTACCCAGTTTAACCAGCTCCCTACCCAATACTACCACCCAGTCTCCAAGTGTCGCACCTATCCTGCCTTCAATTCACCTGTCTCATCTCCTTCAACTGTAACAGTCCCACAAAACCCCTCTCTAGCTACAGTTCCTTGGTCTTCCTTCTGCCCAGCTACTTTCTTTTCTTACAGCCCTGCACCTACATACAAGACTGCACGGGCTAAACCAAAAAAGAAACAAAAATTCTTCCCGACCCACACCATCTTGCCAGTAACCCAACCCGCTCCCACTTTGCAGTCTGATGTTCCAGCTTTGCAGTCTGATGTTCCAGCTTTGCAGTCTGATGTTCCAGCTTTGCAGTCTGATGTTCCAGCTTTGCAGTCTGACGTTCCAGCTTTGCAGTCTGACGTTCCAGCTTTGCAGTCTGACGTTCCAGCTTTGCAGTCTGATGTTCCAGCTTTGCAGTCTGACGTTCCAGCTTTGCAGTCTGACGTTCCAGCTTTGCAGTCTGACGTTCCAGCTTTGCAGTCTGACGTTCCAGCCTTCCAGTCTGACGTTCCAGCCTTCCAGTCTGACGTTCCAGCCTTCCAGTCCGATGTTCCAGCCTTCCAGTCCGATGTTCCAGCCTTCCAGTCCGATGTTCCAGCTTTCCAGTCCGATGTTCCAGCTTTCCAGTCTGATGTTCCAGCTTTGCAGTCTGATGTTCCAGCTTTGCAGTCTGAAGTTCAAGCTTTGCAGTCTGAAGTTCAAGCTTTGCAGTCTGAAGTTCAAGCTTTGCAGTCTGAAGTTCCAGCTTTGCAGTCTGATGTTCCAGCCTTCCAGTCTGATGTTCCAGCCTTCCAGTCTGATGTTCCAGCCTTCCAGCCTGATGTTCCAGCCTTCCAGCCTGATGTTCCAGCCTTCCAGCCTGATGTTCCAGCCTTCCAGTCTGATGTTCCAGCCTTCCAGTCTGATGTTCCAGCTTTGCAGTCTGATGTTCCAGCTTTGCAGTCTGATGTTCCAGCTTTGCAGTCTGATGTTCCAGCTTTGCAGTCTGATGTTCCAGCCTTCCAGTCTGATGTTCCAGCCTTCCAGTCTGATGTTCCAGCTTTGCAGTCTGATGTTCCAGCTTTACAGTCTGATGTGCCTGCCTCCCAGTCTGTCGTCCCGATGCCGGCCTTCCAGCTCGATGTCCCTGCCTTCCAGCCGGATGTCTTGCAGCTTGCCTTCCAGCCCGATGTCTTGATGCCTACCTACCAGTCTGATGTGCCAGCTTCCCAGACTGATGTGCCAGCTTCCCAGATTGATGTGCCAGCTTCCCAGATTGATGTGCCAGCTTCCCAGATTGATGTGCCAGCTTCCCAGTTTGCTGTACCAGCTTCCCAGCCTGATGCCTTGCAGCTTGTCTTCCAGCCTGATGTCTTGATGCCTACCTACCAGTCTGATGTGCCAGCTTCCCAGTCTGATGTGCCAGCTTCCCAGATTGATGTGCCAGCTTCCCAGATTGATGTGCCAGCTTCCCAGCCTGATGCCTTGCAGCTTGTCTTCCAGCCTGATGTCTTGATGCCTACCTACCAGTCTGATGTGCCAGCTTCCCAGTCTGATGTGCCAGCTTCCCAGTCTGATGTGCCAGCTTCCCAGTCTGATGTGCCAGCTTCCCAGTCTGATGTGCTAGCTTCCCAGATTGATGTGCCAGCTTCCCAGATTGATGTGCCAGCTTCCCAGATTGATGTGCCAGCTTCCTAGATTGATGTGCCAGCTTCCCAGATTGATGTGCCAGCTTCCCAGATTGATGTGCCAGCTTCCCAGATTGATGTGCCAGCTTCCCAGTTTGCGGTACCAGCTTCCCAGCCTGATGTCTTGCAGCTTGCCTTCCAGCCTGATGTCTCGAAGATTGCTTCTCAGTCTGATGTGCCAGCTTCTCAGTCTGATGTGCCAGCTTCTCAGTCTGATGTGCCAGCTTCCAAGTCGGATGTTCCAGCTTTCCAGTCTGATGTTCCAGCCCTCCAGCCTGATGTTCGGGTGTCTGCCCTCCAGCTCAAGTGGTTCCTGTCGTCTGCTGCCCAGCTCAAGTGGTTCCTGCCGTCTGCTGCCCAGCTCAAGTGGTTCCTGCCGTCTGCTGCCCAGCTCAAGTGGTTCCTGTTGTCTGCTGCCCAGCTCAAGTGGTTCCTGTCGTCTGCTGCCCAGCTCAAGTGGTTCCTGTCGTCTGCTGCCCAGCTCAAGTGGTTCCTGTCGTCTGCTGCCCAGCTCAAGTGGTTCCTGCCGTCTGCTGCCCAGCTCAAGTGGTTCCTGCCGTCTGCTGCCCAGCTCAAGTGGTTCCTGCCGTCTGCTGCCCAGCTCAAGTGGTTCCTGTCGTCTGCTGCCCAGCTCAAGTGGTTCCTGTCATCTGCTGCCCAGCTTAATGACTCTGACATGCCAGCAGTACCCACTGTCCAGGTTGATGTACCCGATGCCCGGCCTGATGTGCCCTCATCTGTTCAGTTGGAGGCCATGAACTTTGAACAGATGCACCTTGTTGGAGCATCCGGAGGCCGCTCCTTTAGGGGGGGGTACTGTCATGAGAAGGTCTACCCGTTGGTGGCGCTATCGGTCTCTTGGATCGCAGTACCAGTGTCCATCAACAGGTGACTTCCAACACCTAGGACCTGCAGTAAGAGGTCTTTCCTGCTGGTGGCACTGTTGCATCCTCGGGCTGTAGTACCGGCGTCAACCAGCGGGTGCACTCTGGCAGTGTGGAGCAAACAGCTCACACTGCGCTCAGCTGTGACATGAGGTCAATTACCACAGCCTTACAAATACCCGGCAAGCCCTCATAGGCTTGCCTTGGTATCTCTCTCTCCCTGCGTTCTGACCTTGCTGCCTGTTTGACCTTGAGCCTGCTATCTGCCTTGTCCTGATCTGATCCAATCCCTATCCTGAGGCCTTCCTAGTCCTGTCCCTTCTGTTCCTGGCTCCCTTGGATCCCTGCCCTGTACCCCATCTGCTGACTTCCCTGTGTATGACCTTGGCTTGGCTTGTTTACGATTACGGTATCTCCATTTACTTATATATATATATATATTGTTGTTTGTAGTGGGTTGTTGTGTGGGTTTTGCACTGTTTTCCTTTTACTTATCACTTGTTAATAAACACCATTTCACTTACATGTGTTTCTGGTCTCCTCTGTGCAGTCCACACAGTCTGGTCAATTAGATACTCTGACAGTATCCCATTGGGTAATAAATTTAAAAGAGCGAACAAACATCCTGGATGGCTTAACTCCAATGTAAAAATGCATATAAAAGCAAAGGAGAAGGCCTTCAAAAAATACAGGGTTGAGGGATCATCCTCAGCATTCAGAATTTATAAAGAATGCAATAAGAAATGTAAGGGTGCAATTAGGATGGCTAAGATAGAACATGAAAGACACATAGCGGAGGAGAGCAAAAAAAATCCCAAGAAATTCTTTAAGTATGTAAACAGTAAAAAAGGGAGGACAGACCATATTCGCCACATAAAGAATGAGGAAGGACATCTGGTTACAAAGGATGGGGAGATGGCAAAGGTATTGAATTTATTCTTCTCCTCAGTTTTCACGAGTGAATCGGGGGGCTTCAGTAACCAAAACTGCAGTGTTTATCCTCATGACACAACACAGGAAGCACCTACATGGTTAACAGAGGACGGAATTAAAATTAGACTTGAGAAACTTAACATTAATAAATCACCGGGACCAGATGGCTTGCATCCGAGGGTACTTAGGGAACTCAGTCAGGTGATTGCCAGACCGTTGTTCCTAATTTTTACAGACAGTCTATTGACTGGAATGGTACCAGCTGATTGGAGAAAAGCCAATGTAGCACCAATATTTAAAAAGGGCCCAAAAAACATCCCTGGGAATTACAGACCAGTTAGCCTAACATCAATAGTATGTAAACTCTTGGAGGGGATGATAAGGGACTATATACAAGATTTTAGTAATAAGAATGATATCATTAGCAGTAATCAGCATGGATTCATGAAGAATCGTTCTTGCCAAACCAATCTATTAACCTTCTATGAGGAGGTGAGTTGCCATCTAGATAAAGGAAGGCCCGTAGACGTGGTGTATCTGGATTTTGCAAAAGCATTTGACACAGTTCCCCATAAACGTTTACTGTACAAAATAAGGTGCGTTGGCATGGGCCATAGGGTGAGTACATGGATTGAAAACTGGCTACAAGGGTGTGTTCAGAGGGTGGTGATAAATGGGGAGTACTCAGAATGGTCTGGGGTGGGTAGTGGGGTTCCCCAGGGTTCTGTGCTGGGACCAATCCTATTTAATTTGTTCATAAACGACCTGGAGGATGGGATAAACAGTTCAATCTCTGTATTTGCAGATGATACTAAGCTAAGCAGGGCAATAACTTCTCCGCAGGATGTGGAAATCTTGCAAAAAGACCTGAACAAATTAATGGGGTGGGCGACTACATGGCAAATGAGGTTCAATGTAGAAAAATGTAAAATAATGCATTTGGGTGGCAAAAATATGAATGCAATCTATACACTGGGGGGAGAACCTCTGGGGGAATCTAGGATGGAAAAGGACCTGGTGGTCCTAGTAGATGATAGGCTCAGCAATGGCATGCAATGCCAAGCTGCTGCTAATAAAGCAAACAGAATATTGGCATGCATTAAAAGGGGGATCAACTGCAGAGATAAAACGATAATTCTCCCGCTCTACAAGACTCTGGTCCGGCCGCACCTGGAGTATGCTGTCCAGTTCTGGGCACCAGTCCTCAGGAGGGACGTACTGGAAATGGAGCGAGTACAAAGAAGGGCAACAAAGCTAATAAAGGGTCTGGAGGATCTTAGTTATGAGGAAAGGTTGCGAGCACTGAACTTATTCTCTCTGGAGAAGAGACGCTTGAGAGGGGATATGATTTCAATTTACAAATACTGTACTGGTGACCCCGCAATAGGGATAAAACTTTTTCGCAGAAGAGAGTTTAATAAGACTCATGGCCACTCATTACAATTAGAGGAAAAGAGGTTTAACCTTAAACTACGTAGAGGGTTCTTTACTGTAGGAGCGACAAGGATGTGGAATTCCCTTCCACAGGCGGTGGTCTCAGCGGGGAGCATTGATAACTTCAAGAAACTATTAGATAATCACCTGAATGACCGCAATATACAGGGATATGTAATGTAATACTGACACATAATCACACACATAGGTTGGACTTGATGGACTTGTGTCTTTTTTCAACCTCACCTACTATGTAACTATGTAACTATGTAACTAACTAGCTTTTACAGCATAATTGAAGCCAAAGCTTTAAAACTCATATGGTAACTTCCTCTTCCTTTCTTTCCTTTCCTCCTTTCTTAAAGTTCAGCAACCTTCCCTCATATACAGAGTGTTCCCCTTTGGGGTAAACAGGGATTATTTTATTATTAAATAATAATTGGTTTTTGGTTTCAATTTGTCTACAAAAGAAGAAGATAGATGTGCGGAGGACTCCAATATGGTCGCTTAAGCCTGGAGCTACCCTTCACCCCGGCACAGCACGACTGCCTGTGACTAGCAGGCCAGCAAACGACAACCCCAGCACCTTTGGGGACACCCCCAGAAGCCGATTCATGCACAAGGGGATGACCAGAAGGGACCTACGGCCGCAACTCAGCCGAGAACCAGACCCGCTCGGATCCACAACACAGGCTTGCTCTGACATTTAAGAGGAGATGCCCACGCTCACAGCTCTTCATCCCCCACTGGCAGCACCAGGCCCCGCAGTGAGTACTGGCCCCATAGAGGCTCCCTGCCCAGCCACCATGGAATCATTAATAGGCCACACAATGGAGGAATTACTGTTCTCCCCTATGGGGCAAAATGAGGCCTACCCAGCTTCTCCTCATCAGTCCAGGCTACCTCACACAGACTCTCTCATCAATACAGTGGACCTATTTAACAAGTTATCAGAGCTGCTGGACAGGGGCCTGACTGTCACAGCAGCTAAAATCACAGGAGAGATTAAGACTGACTTTCAGAACCTGGGGGATAGAATGGAGGCAATTGAACACAAGCTGGATAATACAGTAGCTATGACCAACCAAAACTCTGACCATATCCAAATTTTACAGGACCAACTGGACACAGCCCTCTGGAACTGGAACTGGATCGACGACCTGGAGAACAGATCACGCAGATATAACTTTAGAATGAGGGGTCTCCCGCAGACGATTACTGATGTCTCAACAGCAGTTCAGGATTTTATTCAAGACCTCCTTCCTGGCATCCCTCCACATAAGTTGGAATTGGACCGTGCTCACAGAGCATTGGGCCCCCCACAGAAAGATGGAGCCCCTAATATAATGATCAAACCACACTTCTATTCTGTGAAGGAGGAGATCATGAACAATTCTCACACGCAAACATCTCTCCTTTGCCGAAACCATCCAGTACAGATTTTTGCCTAAAACTACTGTTGAATGTCCTCACACAGAAAGACATTAAATACCGGTGGGCTTTCCCATTCGCGCTCAAATTCTTCTTCAAATCCAAACCATACTCCTTCTCCAGCCTACAAGAATGGGAGAAGCTGCTCCTGAGCCTGAGGCTTATCACGCTTGGCCCACCTCACACACCCCCCAAACCTCATACCAGGAGCCACAAAATGTCAGACACCATCCAGCCCCATATCTCCATTGTGGAACAAGAACACCTTCAAGTGTCCTAAGGAAGGCAGACCTCCCTGATTCAAGAAGTATCCAAATTGCCTAACTCACCATACTGGATTTAACCAGTTTCCAAGAATTACATCATTTATAAAATTATTTTTCGAGACACTCGCAAGTTGTTTTATGGTTGATCCTTTTTTTTTTAAAGTTCATAACTTTCCGGACAGTTGGCCACCAAGTTTCCTACATTATCCAAATCGGATCCCTGAGACCCTGGAAGACATCCTTTACACTTTACTACCTGGAACCAGGCTCTGATCCATGAGATCAGGAACTGTAGTATCTTAAAAGCATCCAGTACTTGAAAGGACTTCCTACGCAATGCTACAAGCGTTCACCTCACCATTTTTCCTTACCCATCTTACCTCAGTTCCTAACTCTTTCCCTCCTCCCTGACCCCATTGACTTGAATATCACCCTCCCACCCACCTTACCTATCCCTAGCCACACTAGACCTCCTGCATCCCCTCCTAAACCCCTACCCAATCCTGAATGGGTCGGCTATATTAGTATATATCTACAAGCTAGTTGCAGTCAGATGTTAATGTTTATATACAGTAAGTTTACATACATTTTGGTGTGTCTCGGTCGGGGTGGCATGATTTTGCGTCTCCCCCTACCTGTTGGTTATGGATTTTCCATACCAACCTGGTGGGAACTTAACCTCATTTGATGAGGTTGAGATGATAAATGGTACTAGAGGCGGAGAGAACACTTTTCTCTTCGGCCCATTGGAACTCCGAGTGGGCACCCCTCTACACTTTTCTCTTTTGTTTCTCCTTGCCTGTTCTTACTTATTTTCTCTTTCGGACGGTCTCCATGAGCTCTCCATCTTTACAACATCGACCAAAGTCCACAAATCACACGGATCGGGATCCCACGTGCAGTCTAGACAATGCTCTGAGGTGAGTGATAGAATATCAGATGAGATTCCTTCCCCTCTGCTTGATGGCTAACGACTCTATTCCCTCTCCTCCACTGCGTATTGCATCACACAATGCTCAGGGGATGATATCACCGATAAAGCGACTGAAAATTTTACAATATATGCATTCACAAAAAATGGACGCATTTCAGAAGACGCATTTCAGAACGGATACATTACAGTAATATTAAATTATTGTTTCTGGATTTAGATATGCTTTAAAGCGGTATAAAGCCCAAAACAAAAAAATTTAATATATTGCAGCTTACCAATCAATAAATGCAGTGACTGCATTAGTTTTCTTTTTTATGCTTTTTTCTCTCTGCTTTCACCTGGTGATCTGGCCAGTAGCACACCTCCTGTATTAGAGTGCCCCATTCTGGATGAATGAGCACAGGGGCACCTTTGGAAAGCAGCATTGCCAGTCTGGGAAGAGACGAGTGTTAGTAGTACTTGCAGATTTAGATACACTAACAAATTGAAGCTGTTACACAAGCAGTTACAGTAACATTTTTTTTCCTTTTGGGATAAAGGTTTTACATGAATAAATTAAAACCGATCTTTGTAAGCACACCTGTCAGTTTTCAATTGGTCTCAATCCTCCAAATGCTACATTTGCAAGATAGCTTGTTCTGTTGAAAAACAACAGACTTACTGGCTGGTTTACCGGGTGAAAATAAAGTAGGAAAGAAAGCCTAAAAAAGGAAAATAATGCAGCCATCACCCCTAAGAATTGGTAAGCTGCAATATAATAAATGTTTGCTTTTGGGTTTAATACCCCTTTAACTGTTTAGCCGAGTTAACGTTAAAATATTATAATTCCTATTGTGCCAAGGGGCATCTTTTTATATGTGTAAATATCAATGTAAATGATATCTTTAAAGAAAAGAGCATATTGTGAAAGGCAAAATCATTCCAAAATTCTGAAAAAAACATTTAAATGCATGGTGGCCTTGTTTGCCACCCCCGCAAAAAAAATTACTATCGGCCGCCACTGTTTAAATGATTTTGATTGAGAATTATGATTATGATTATTATTATGATTATTATTATTGCTATTATTAGTATTATCATTGTTATCATTGTTATTATTGTTATTATTATTATTATTATCCTCTTAGTTACATTGATAAACAATATGAATAATGTTAAAATGGTTGGCTGTTGGTTGGAAAACAAACGGACAGCGATTTTGGAATCCAGTTACATGGGTAATTAAAGCTCAGAAATGTAAAATAACATGTCATCCTCGTGAGCCACTAATGTGTCAGCAAAGACCCCGTGCCCCTTCTGGGTGTCACTGATTAATGCTGTCACATCAAATTCATTTCAGCCCTGTAAGCACGGGACTGTACCGTGCAATGAAATATTTATGCAGTTAACACCCCAAGCTTTGAGCGCCATGCTTCTTTTAAGAGCACTAGTGACTACGATCACCATCTGCCACACATTTGTAAATTGTGGCATGTTAAGATAATGAACACAAAATAAAAAATATGAATTTGATAGATGTTAATATTGTAGTCACCTGCTTCTGCCTGCTAATACTTACAAATCTCCTTCCCAGCAGAAAATTCTGACCTTCGGCTCTGGGAGAGGTTAGTTTTCCAGGAGCTTTCCTCTGTCAAGTGAGTCTCTCATTAAAGGGAATGTGTAGTAGGTTTTTCATAAAGATTTTTTTTTTCTTTATGTGTTATGGTCAGGAATTTCTCAAAGGAATTTTTTTTTTTTTTTTACGTAGTCAGATAAATATTAAAATCTGCATGAATGTTATAAAGACTTTTAAACAGCTGGTATATGAAGCTTTATTTTCGTTTTTGCATATACTCCACTTTCTCTTTAGAATCTGCAGTGAGAAGCCTGTTGTTTATAGAACCCAATAGCTAAAGTTGACATTTATAAACACAACTGTTTGACTCATTACAGTGACTCCACTTTACCAAGGATAAGTCCCTAAGGTTGTTTAGACATACAGCATGTTCATTTTGCACATTAAATGTTTACTTATCTTAGTAAATAAATTGAAGATTTGCTGATTTTAATCATGTGCAATCAAAAATACTTTTTTTTTTAATTCCCCTTGCACATGACTGAGTATTCAATGTGAACATAACTTTACTTTGTTAAAGCGGACCTTACCCTAAACCCAATCTTTTCTTGCCCTACCTAGTCACTCCTCCCTCTCTTGCAAGAGGATACACATTTTAATAATTTTTTAAAGATTTATTTGTTCCACTAAGCAGCACCTGCTTCACATTCCCACCCAGATTCTATGCGTATGCAGTTGTGTCACAAGGCTTTGGGGTCCCAGCATCAATGTGGCACATTTGTGCACACGTGAGTTTACTACCCTCATTTTTTCGCAAGCATGCAAAAAAGATAGATATTACGGTAGTTCCAAACTTCGCCATCTTTGCGCTCGTGTGAGAAATCTCCTGCACATGCGCAGATGTGTCAAAGGGCTCTCTGAGTACCACATGGCTAGGCAGAGCCCTTTAGCAAATTTGTGCATGTGCCATAATAGCGGTTCAGGAGGAGGGGCGGAACCACCAAAAATTAAAGCTGAGGTTCCTCTTTAAGGTTTATCTCTCTCCGTAGAAGTCTATGGATTCTGCCCCTCGGAGCTTAATCATGGGGATTATGACTAAGTGAACCTTGATTGGTGAAGCGCGTTAATCTTGCCATGCGTGCATAGAGGTCTCATGATGTCTTATGATGTATCTTGATGGATTTTTATCTTTAATAAAGTAATTATCACTGCTTCATACCTGGGAGTGTGGTCAACCTTTCTTGAACCATGGGGATTATGATCCCCATGGTCCCCATGATTAAGCTCTGAGGGGCGGAGTGAAACACATTAGGGGTGTGGCCTGGTGGGAGCCCAGGTTTAGACTGCCATTCATTCCAATACCAGTGGGTCTGTATTGATGTTTGGTTTTGTCAAAAGCACACTGCATTTGCCCTATTAATCCCGTAAGCACCGGTCCTTTCTAAATTAAGTGAACAGCTTCTACTCCTTTTGTAGATCAGTCTATCTGTTTTAATAGGAGGATTCAATCAGACAAAGCAGTGCCTTAAGACCAGCTTCTACTATTGTGCTCTCTCTTTAGATAACTCATTTGTCATGTATTAGGGTTCATGCACCTGAAAAAAACAGCTGACGGCTGAACCACTACACACAGCAACCCCTATGGGGGTCATGACTACATATATATCAAATAGGAATATTCCAGCCTTGTGTCAATTTCCCAGAAAATTGTGTAAACAAAAACATGTGCAAATGCGCAAATAAATATTAAATATGAGATAATTCTTACATACATATTCAAACAAAAGTGCCTGATCCCCTCGCGCTACTATATGTGCTAAATCTGCCGAGAACCACTGTGTATTGTAAACCGCAGGTTTAATATGTGTGAGGCCTGCTGCTGAATACCCAAACAAGTGTTCCTGAAAGTTGTATATAAAGTTTTAAGGATGGTACAGCACTCCCCTATTAATCATAAAGTGACAAATAAACTATATAAACCCTATATGTAAATCTTCTGTGATAGGCATCAATACAATGAATGAATAAATGTTAAGAAAATGTATAAAAAAAAATATTACAAGTATTAGAAATGCAAATCAACCAAGTGAATTCAGTCAAGTAGTATCACTTTAGATCAAATATTCCTAATAGTAATGTAGAAAAAAGGTGAGAATAAACATACAACCAATATCCAGTAGATTTAGATGGTTAAAACAATACAGTCCAACAACATCCAGAAGATTAGATGGTATAGTGCAGATATGCAAACACCTTCAGTGTCCCTTCACCTTCACTCTTATGTTCTGTACACACGGTAGGACATTGATCGGACATTCCGGCAACAAAATCCATGGATTTTTTCTGACGGATGTTGGCTCAAACTTGTCTTGCATACACACGATCGCACAAAGTTGTCGGAAAATCCGATCGTTCTGAACGCGGTGACGTAAAACACGTACGTCGGGACTATAAACGGGGCAGTAGCCAATAGCTTTTGTCTTTTAATTTATTCTGAGCATGCGTGGCACTTTGTGCGTTGGATTTGTGTACACACGATCAGAATTTAACCGATCGGATTTTGTTGTCGGAAAATTTTATAGCCTGCTCTCAAACTTTGTCTATCAGAAATTCCGACGGAAAAAGCCCGATGGAGCCCACACACGATCGGAATTTCCGACAACACAATCCGATCGCACTTTTTCCATTGGAGAATCCGACTGTGTGTACAGGGCATTATGCGCTCACCTCCACTCTGGACCTAATACAGGTCACCATGCTCCTCCCCCTTTAAGGGGTGTATAAATCCCCTAGTGGATGGGTCTATGGGTGCTGGCAATAGTCCTAAAGTGGTCCTGGATCCTGCCAGGTGCTTGCACAATAACCTGTGTTAGTCCTGAGCGGTATTGCTCACATAGGAATAGAAAAGACTAACACAGTGCTGAAACCTTATAAAAAGCTTTAATAAAAATCAAAATATAAAAACTCACATTTTGTAATGCACTGGTACTGGTGCACTCAGATCACGTACGTGGCACATAAAGGGTGTGTGAACCCTCACTTTGCAAAACAACCAATTCTGTTTATAATGGAAATGAAAGGCAAAACATTTGTGTTTACATAAGAAAAAGACATTCTAAATACCTTTTTCCCCCTCTTTATAAGTGACCATACACCTTCTGTCCTCAGCTGCATAAGGAGCTCAGAGAACTAGGGGAGGAGAAACAGCAGTACACTAATCTTCCCAGTAAATGGCCGTGCAGGGGTGGACGTGTCAGCACAAGTATAATCATTGGAGGAGAGCAGGCTGAGTTCTCAGCACAGCCAGAAACCTGACCATGCCTAATGTGGTCAGTTTTTATTAGGAAAGCAGGAACACCAGGGATTTCACACACAGGAAGCAATACAAAGAGAACAGGATATTTTCTCATACGAGTACATGGTACACCAGGCACAAATCAGGAACATTTAAACATTCTTTAAATGTTCATTTGTAAAATAAAGTTTGCATGCATACAGTACAAAAAAAATCCCAAAACCATATACTTCTAAAGTGTCAATCGCCCCAAAATTGGAATTAGAGTTTTTGATAGATGTTATCGAATCTAATAGATTGGTATGTTTCTGAGCAGAGATGCACATATAAATCTCTGCAAACTAGAAGAAATCCAGAGTTAATTACCTAACAAAGAAAAAGAGATTAGGAAGCATTTGGCAGTTAGCACTAATAAGTTTGTACCACTTACATCTCCTGGTGGCTTTTGTTGGGCTCCCTCGCACAGGAAGGAGGCCTCCTTGTGTCTGCTCACCCTTTTTCTTGGCTAATCAAGTATGGTCATCAAACACAAAGGCCGTATAAAGCACATTTGTACTGGACTCTTCCTGTCACTGCTGTGCAATTTAATCAACAGCCACAGTGTATTTTGGGCCATAAAGCTGTCATCATTATCATTCATTTCTTCATGGACGAGCTACATGTGAATCTAATCCCATTTAAAAAGGTACAAAATATAGAAGGCAGAACAGGGAGCAAATACTTTATTACATTATTTTGAAAAGAACTGGATTTGAGCCATGCAGTTCTCCTGTGCAGATATTAAGATCTGCTACAATATTGTACCCTTATAACAATATGCTGTTAATATATGTATTAAGGGGCATTCAGCAAGCTTAACACGGGGAGTCCGTATGTCCGTTTTTCATCCTTTCGTTTTTGGATGAAAAACGGACATACATGTATCCCTATGGAGCGTCGGATGTCAGCGGTGACATGTCCGATGACATCCGACCTGCTCCGATCCGAAAAGTGTAACGGAGGAAAACCCTACTTTTCCATCCGTTTTTGGATCGGATCGGATGACAACGGACACTACGGTCCGTCATCATCCGATCCCCCATAGGGTAGAGCGGCGCTCTGACAGGTCCGTCGCTGCACAGTGTGCAGCGATGGACCTGTCATCTTTCTGCTCAGCGGGGATCGGCGGGGCGATCCCCGCTGAGCAAGCGGGTGTTCACGGGGCGGATCATCACTGATCCGCCCCGTGTGAAAGAGCCCTTAAACTTTTTCTGTATATGATCACATGAATCCCATTCTTATGTCTTCATGTACGTTTTTTTTCAATATTTACATGCAGGACGATCTTTCAAGTAAAAATGACAGTGACAAGGATTAGGACAAACTTCCTCAAGTACTCACCAATACCAATTACTGATACCTATTTTTAGTGTCATGTGGTTTTTTTAGGGCTCGTTCAATACCATACATGCATGAAAACTGATGGGGAAACCAAACAGATTTTACTTGAAGAGGCATCAGTTTCACATCAGTTTTCATGTGCATTTCAGTAGGTTTTTACAGCCTGTTCACACACACTACACTGTCAAAAGTAGTGGACTGTATTTACACGCACATGAACCTTAATGACATCCCAGTCTTCGTGCATAAGGTTCAATATTGGGTTGGCCCACCCTTTGCAGCTATAACAGCTTCAACTCTTCTGGGAAGGCTGTCCACAAGGTTGAGGAGTGTGTCTATGGGAATGTTTGACCATTCTTCCAGAAGCAGATTTGTGAGGTCAGGCATTGATGTGAACGAGAAGTCCTGGCTCTCAGTCTCTGCTCTAATTCATCCCAAACTCGCTCATCCATGTCTTTATGGACCTTACTTTGTGCACTTGTGCGCAGTCATGTTGGAACAGCAAGGTGCCAACCCCCAAACGGTTCCCACAAAGTTGAAAGCATGAAATTGTCCAAAATGTCTTGGTATGCTGTTGCCTTAAAAGTTCCCTTCACTGGAACTAAGGGGCCAAGCCCAACCCCTGAAATACAACCACACATCATAATCCCCCCTCCACCAAATGATTTGGACCAGTGCACAAAGCCAGGTCCATAAAGACATGGATGAGCGAGTTTGGAATGGAGGAACTTGACTGGTCTGACTTCAACCCAATAGAAAACCTTTGGGATAATTTAGTGTGGAGACTGTGAACCAGGCCTTCTCGTCCAAGATCAGTGCCTGACCTCACAAATGCGTTTCTGGGAGAATGGTCAAACATTCCCATAGGCACACTCCTAAACCTTGTGGTTCCCAGAAGAGAAAAGGGTGCAGAGGGTGGGCCAACTCAATATTGAACCCTATGGACTAAGGGTCTTGACAATATAGTGTACTGTATGTGCGGGCCGGCTGTGTGATTTGAAAAAGAGTCCTGCGCGGTTTCAGTTTGGTTCAGGTGCGATTTCTAATCTCATACACTACAATTCCCATACAGGAGCCGCGATACCCGGAAAGAAGATGGACACTTCGTAGGAGAAGGGACAGTGGTGACATCGCAGGCTCCCTTGTCAGGTAAGTGACACATAATGGGCTACTATGCGATGCATAGTAGCCCATTATGCTTTACCTTTGCAGGGAAACAAAGAGGAAGTAAACTCATTAGGGTTTACTTCCTCTTTAAGGTAAGGAACCTTAAGCTTTTACAACCACTTTAAGCCATATGGATAAAAGTGTTCATTGTAAGTACACCTGGCAGTGTTATATTTATCCCAGCCCCTGCCACCGTCACTTTTGCTGGACAAATATGTAAGCATACATATTCCATGGCAAAAATTACCATAAAATATCCTACCAGGTAACTTTACCAGGTCCTGAGTTCCAGGCTTTCAACATTGGGGAGTTGATGAGTATAAATTAACTTTATATACTTTTGCTTGAGTCTGACTGCTTTGAGTGCAGGAAAGAAGTCAAATAAGAATATGCCTTTGAACTCTGGACTGCTGTATTTCTAATGAACCCAATTCCAGTGGATGTCCTAATAAAGTGTGCTATATTGACATTTGTTAGGACTAATTATTTAGTGGGATTATTTACTTGGATTATGTCATTCAATACAATCAATGTGGAGTAGGGTTAAGCTAAAGTCCAATTTGTATATCTTTTGTTCTATCATACCTTCGAACTTTTTGAGATGGGAACGAGGGACACCTATTAGCAAAAGTATGTAGGCATAGGACACTCCCCCTGTCACACCCCTTTAAAGGAGAATTTTTCATTTTCAGAAAATTTGTTCAATTAACTAAGAGTAAGGGAACGATTCAACAATGAGTTTTGAACAGAGCGAGCAAATAAATTGAAGGGCAAGGATGAAAAAGTTTTGTCGAATCTAATGAGAATTAACAAATTCCTAAACATTCAATTTGCTCCCAGCCATGAAAAATCGTAGCTAGTCCTATGCCCATGCACTTATCAAAGTTAATCCAGAAGAACATTTGTTCAATGAAAATGGAGACATTGACATGGTATGTGAATGAAAGTCCTTCAAAATCAGTTGAATTCATGAAGGCACCATTAAATGGTTGTACAAGTCATTTTTATACTTTATAACTACTTGCCGACCAGCAGAATGGCACGGCTGGGCGAAACAACGTTATATAACGTCGCTTTGCCTTGTGGCCACTAGGGGCGTGCTCGCTGCTCGCCCCCGGAGCTGATGCGAGTGCCCGGCGGGTTGCAATCACCGCCGGGCTCCCGCGATCGCTGCTGACACACCGAGAACCGGGATCTGTGTGTGTTAACACACAGTTTCCAGTTCTCTGAGTGGAGAAGAGACTGATCGTCTGTTCATACGCAGTATGAACAGCAATTGGTCATCTCCCCTAGACAGTGCCCTCCCCCCTTCAGTTAGAACACAGAGAGGGAACACAATTAACCCCTTGATTGCCCCCTAGTAGTTAAAGCATAGTTCCACCAAAAAATTGAACTTCCGCTTTAAGGGAGGTGACCCCCTGACATGCCACATTTGGCATGTCATTTTTTGGGGGGGAGCCGGTACCCTCTTTTCAGAGGGTCCTAGCTCCCACTTCCTCCCGGCGCACCGCGGCACCAGAAGGAAGATCACCTCTCCCCCCTTACTCTCAGCAATCATCTGGGACATGTCACAGGTCCCAGATAATTGCCCAGCCAGTCACGGAGCGTGGCGCGGCTCACGCATGCGCAGTGGGTGCCCGGCTGTGAAGCCACAGCTGGGCGCCAACACTTACAATTCCGGCGCCGCAGACAGGAAGGGGAGACGACCGGGGCTTCACTCCCCCACATCGCTGGACCCTGGGACAGGTAAGTGTCCGATTATTAAAAGTCAGCAGCTGCAGTATTTGTAGTTGCTGACTTTTCATTTTTTTTTTTTTTTTTTTAACAGAACTCCGCTTTAACCCCTTCCCTACCAGTGACACTTTTACAGTAATCAGTGCATTTTTATAGCACTGATCGCTGTATAAATGCCAATAGTCCCAAAAAATGTGTCAAAAGTAACCGATGTGTCTGCCATAACGTTGCAGTCCCGATAAAAATCACAGATCGCCACCATTACTAGTAAAAAAAATAATAATAATAAATAATGCCATAAATCTATCCCCTATTTTGTAGACACTGTAGCTTTTTCGCAAACCAATCAATATACGCTTATTGCGATTTTTTTTTTTAATTAAAAATATGTGGAAGAATACATATTGGACTAAACTGAGGAAAAAAAATGTTTTTTATATATTTTTGGGGGATATTTATTATAGCAAAAAGTAAAAAATATTGCTTTTTTTTCAAAATTGTCGCTCTTTTCTTGTTTATAGCGCAAAAAATAAAAACCGCAGAGGTGATCAAATACCACCAAAAGAAAGCTCTATTTGTAGGAAAAAAAGGACGTCAATTTTGTTTGGGTGCAACTTCGCACGACCGCGCAATTGTCAGTTAAAGTGACGCAGTGTCGAATCGCAAAAAGTGCTCTGGTCAGGAAGGGGGTAAAATCTTCCGGGGCTGAAGCGGTTAATTTGAATGAAGTTCTTTGGGTGTAAGGCCAGCATTACTTTCCCTTCACACACCTGCTGCTCCATTCAGTGCCAGGAGCCAAAGAAAACATCTGGTATGAAGGAGCATACAAATAAGATGGATAAAGGATTCTTCCTGCCAAGTCATTGTATTAATATATTGATCAGCGGCTACAGTCTATTGGCTAAGGCTGATGATCAAGAAAAGTTTTCGACCTTGTTTGTTCAACAGAAGTCAATCAAATGTTTGACTTATTGACCAGAGAATCCTTTAAAATACACAAAAACAGACCAGCTTGTTTTAAGATAACACTTGCTACTCAACATTTGTTCTTTAGGTACTTACATGCAATATTCAAAAAACAAGACCTACTTTAAGTCCTAAATGTTTAACCAATGTTACTGATACTTCTGAACCTTATGACAAAATGACAAATCTTTGAAATGTTTTAAGCCTGTGCCATGACAACCGTGTGTTTGAAATGTCAACAGATTAAATATGTATTATTGCATAAAGAGGATTGTCTCTTTTTTGGGGTATCGAATAACAGATTTTCAGGTAGCATTCATTTCACAAATAGACGACCTGTAATGAAGCCTGTGGGGAGACTTGGGGCCTTTGTCATTAGTCTGACAAGCAACTAATTAACCAGTACTTGTCCACTGCCCCTTAGATTCTTGTCCTGACACTTCTAGGATTACAGCGTGTGACAGAGGGAAAGGGTGTTAGCCTTTTTAAACTGACAGTTAAATGTACAGATTGCTGCTGTTGCCACAAGGCATTAAACACAATCACAACTCTCCGAAGACATGGCAGAAAATTGAGACGTTTCTGCAGTGACCAGGCCTATCAACTAACCTTGACATATAAAGAGCTTCAGTCCATAATTGTGCAAGTGACCATGCATTGCTAAATCCAATAAATCATTAATATTTATGTTTTACAGAGTGGTAAAGCATTCTACAGCACCATACAGATTACATAGCAAAAATGACACCCACTCGGATCAAATTATACCTAGCAAAATTAAGGTGCAAATGGGCAGGGAAGATCACAGAACAATAGAATACAAGACAAACAGTTTCAACAATTTGCATTAAAAAATAGATTTTTGCAAATATATGCTGTGCCTAGGCACCTTTGCAAAGTGTGGTTCCTAACTCCAGTCTTCAGAACCCCCATTTATCGACAAATATAACAATATATAACTTGAGAGCAGGCATGCCTTGAAGGCAGCCCAGGGACACACCAGAAGCCCAGACACTCTTTATCTATGGTCTAAATGTAATGAAATACCAGATATTCTGTTTTGCAGCTCCATCAGCTGATTTGGACACCTGCCATCTCCTGCAGCAACTCTGGTACTCAGACTTGCACCTGCGCCTGCCATCTTGCTGCTGTCTCCTCGTGGCTCTCCATGGGCTACACCCAGAATTGGCGCCACAGCTCCGCCCCACTCACCGGATTGGCAGCGACTCTGCACTCTCCTCCAGAAAGGCTGACTAACAACCAATCACCGTTCCTGTTTGGCAGATGCAGATGGTAACACAGATGGTAACACACAATCATAGGTTGCGCAGCCTATTGCATTAGGGTGTGCACACCAAAGCTCAAACACATGTGCATATATATACATGTATATCTATATATATCTATAGAGATATATATAGATATATAGATCTAGATATATATAGATCTATATATAGAGCTATATATACAGCATCTCACAAAAGTGAGTACACCCCTCACATTTTTGTAAATATTTAGAAGAGGCTTCCAGAAGGAACCCTTTTCTAAAGATAAAGCACAAGAAAGCCTGCAAACAGTTTGCTGAAAACAAGCAGACTAAGGACATGGATTACTGGAACCATGTCCTATGGTATGATGAGACCAAGATAAACTTATTTGGTTCAGATGGTGTCAAGCGTGTGTGGCGGCAACCAGGTGAGGAGCACAAAGACAAGTGTGTCTTGCCTACAGTCAAGCATGGTGGTGGGAGTGTCATGGTCTGGGGCTGCATGAGTGCTGCCAGCACTGGGGAGCTACAGATCATTGAGGGAACCATGAATGCCAACATGTACTGTGACATACTGAAGCAAAACATTATTCCCTCCCCTTCGGAGACTGGGCCGCAGGGCAGTATTCCAACATAATTACAACTCCAAACACACCTCCAAGACGACCACTGCCTTGCTAAAGAAGCTGAGGGTAAAGGTAATGGACTGGCCAAGCATGTTTCCAGACCTAAACCCTATTGAGCACCTGTGGGGCATCCTCAAATGGAAGGTGGAGGAGCGCAAGGTCTCTAACATCCACCAGCTCTGTGATGTCGTCATGGAGGAGTGGAAGAGGACTCCAGTGGCAACCTGTGCAGTTCTGGTGAACTCCATACCCAAGAGGGTTAAGGCAGTGCTGGAAAAAAATGGTGGCCACAAAAAATATTGACACTTTGGGCCCAATTTACACTGTTATACAAGCTGTACGCTCACTACTTTACATTGTAGCAAAGTGTCATTCCTTCAGTGTTGTCACATGAAAAGATATAATAAAACAAAAAACAAACAAAACTGTGAGGGGTGTATACACACACTCTTATTAATAAACGTAAACAAACATTTTAAAATGGAGGTGTCAGTAGAGCAGTGGACAGCAGAGATTGGTGTCAGTAGTTTTTTATTTTTATATTTTTTAAAATTATTTTTTACCATTTTATTTTGTATTATTTTTTATAATATTACTATTTATTGTTGTTTTTTGGCAAAGTTTTTTTAAGGAGACCCATGAAGGGGCTTTGGTGAAATATCAGGGGTCTAAACAGACCTCTGATGTCTCACTTTTTATTTAGAGAAAGGGGACTGAGGAAAGGTAAGGTGGCAGGGGGTTCTGTGCAGCCGGGGGGAATCTGCCCTGCATGGAGTGATTAGGGTGTGCCCAGGTACACCTGGCATACCCTGTGCATACACCTATGCACACAATCATGGTAACACACAAACAGGGGCGTTTTTCTTGGTCTCCCAACAGGCTTTACTGGCATCTACTCTCCAGTGCCCCGAGTTAACTCCTTCCCCACCATCAGTTACTCCAGTATTATCAGTCCATGCTGTAATACTTGCTCTGGCATTATCAGTCCGTGCTGTAATACAGATAGTATCACATACACCGGCAGTAACCCTGCTTTTCCCCAGGCAGACCTCACTGGCGCTCTTGCTCCTGTGCCCTGAGTTAACACCCATGGTGAACCTGCCTCTCCCCAGGCAGACCTCTCCAGTTCTCTTGCATCAGTGACTAAGTTAATTTACCAATCAAAAACACAGCTAATACTAACTTATCTAATCCTAGCACCTACCAAGGAGGGTGCGACATTTGTATTACTATTACAATGCTGATGTTAAAATGAAAAAGCTATGCTGTGACCGTAGATCTCCATTAATGGCAGTTGAAGACCTTCAGTGTGTATCTACACCAAATCTTGCAAGTAAAGTAAAAATGGCACCCACTTACATGAAACCATTCCTGTCACTTTGTATCCCAGGAACAAAACTCATTATAATATTCACATAAGCACATACACAAAAGCTTGGCTTGATCAGAAGCCAAATATTCTATCACTGGTTGTGAGTTATAAAAGGAATCTGAAGAACCCAGACGGCAACACTTTTGCATATAAAGCTGAAGCTGAAGGTGTGTTACAGCCCACCCCCCACCCCCACCCCCAAAAAAAAAAGACAAGGTACAGGAAACAGACCAAGCTCAGTTCTGTACATGCTTTGTGCCCAGATATTCCCCAGAAATCCAATTCTTTGTTTGTCAGATCAACACACTGCTTTTACCAAACATCTACACAGAGCTGGAAGCCAAGTTAGAGGCACCCACTTCATTCAGAGATAAATCTTTTTCCTGAGATACTTTTTAAGATTGTTCATGGCAGAAGAGATGCAGATGATTATATTTTTCTCTATATTATCAGGATAGCTTAGGGAAATTGTTTAGATTCCTAAGGTGGTGATAATGCAGGCAGGTTATCACACTCCCTTAGATTAAGAAGAAACATTGTGAAGAAGATTTCATGTCAGAAAGGTAAGCTTCCTCATTAGCATTTGCTAAAATCCTTTCAATGTATGTACTATTTTGTTGGAAGGGAATGATGTTTTTCTTAACAAAACTGGAGCAGCACTGTTTTTACTCCTCATCGTCACTTTTTGGCATTCATCTGGCCTCCTATATGCCTGAATCTCTTGGATAAACTAGAATGTTGGATACCACTCCTGCTCCCATAATGTTACTTTTTGTAGTGAACCGTGAGAACAGGATAAACTAGTTTGGAACAATATAATTATGCATATACCATAGCATGATGTTAGTGCCCCTCCTTTCCACCTCATCCAATCATAGAACACTTTGCACTCATTGAGAAACTTCAAAACGATCCTTAAATGGCACCCTTGCCAAGTGGGTGACCTCCTGTAGTCACAATGCAGCAGGGCAGCCAATTGGCCCAGGGCTTAGAAGCTAGTGAAGATCATGGTAGTAGTGATGTCTACCACAGTGATTTCCAGCTTCTAGAAGTATCCCACTGGTATGGTATATGCATAGTTACATTTTGCCAAGCTGGACCAATATTCCTATGTATACCTGGAGTTCTTCTGTTAAGGTAATCTACTATTTACCATTTCATTTCTGAGCCCCTTTGAAGTCCAATGAGTGGACTTGTCAAGTGCACTTCTCCAATGCAGTGACCAGTTAAGATCTGCCATAGGATTAGATTTTCTTATATAAGTACATGCTATTGTTGCGGGACACATGTGTGTGTAATACAGGTTATACGCAATAAGTGGCAAAGAAATGGCTCAGTGGAGTATAACAGGATACAAGCATATAAATCTACTATTGAGCACTACCCCTGAGACTTATGCACACATATACAATACCATAATAAAGCACAAGCATTTGCAATATAATCGATTCAAATGTCCTGTGTCGCTGAATTATTCATATTTATATCTTTCAGAGGTGCAGGGAGGATTGATCTCTATGGAGAGCATAAAATGGAGAGTCAGAGCAGGGATCAATATTATAATGTACAGAGAGGAAGTTAATTTATGCTTTAGCCATGTCTCTGGTTGCTTTCAGCTTTCTCCTTTGCACAGCTGGACAGCATGAAGCTGCTTCATGTTTAGAAATACTATTTACACAACAGTAGGTGTAAGAGTTTAATTCTGTATTCTACCTTATTACACTGGGTATCATTAATGACCTAATGAAAAATTCTTAAAGCGGACCTCCCATCAGCCCTAAAACATCACTGGTTTCTTCCCCCTCCCATCCTCAAGTAGCAAATGTTAAGCCTTACATTGTCTGGGAGAGGCTTAAAACTGATGAATACTTACTTTTTTCCTTTACGGCTGTACAAATAGTCCCACAAAGCTACTCTTCCTCACTGGTCATGCAACTACCCCTGTCCAGCATCATCGTGTACAATGTAGGACCACGTTTAGTGAACAGTGAAGAATGCTAGCTGTCAGGGGGTGGGGGGTTTGGTGAGATAGGGACGTTTAGTGGCTCTCTCTGGAGCTCCCTTGTAAAAAAAAATAGCAGAGCTCAAATGCCTCTCCTTCATCCTTCCATCAGTTGTCCACAGTGGGTGCCAGCCCCTGTAGGAGCAGGTCTCACTCCATGGAACAATCACAATAGTAAAACTGTTAAGCTAACAGAGGTTTCAGATACAGTCCCTGCATCTTAGCTACACCCCTCCTGATGCATTTCACCCTCATCGGGCTTAGTTGTATTCTATGATTAAGCCCAATCAGGATGAAATGTGTCATAGGGTGCGGCCAAGATGTACTTTAGCTGAAAATTCTGTTAGCTTACCAGAGGATGTGGTTGCTCTATGTTGTATGTGCCCCCAATTTTACTATTGTATACCTGTGTTGTAGGTCATATGCTACAGGTCTCTGGATGTATATATGCATGCCAGCCTAGTGGGAGTAGGTAATATCTATAGTGTCAGTTACCAGTTGTGGGCGCTGGAGAGAGCATATAGATTTTACCATTGAAGATAAGCAAACAATGAAAAATCGAATTCACTGGAATGTGTCCAATCCGTCCCTGCAAATAGATTGTGGCTTCTCCCTGACATGCTGATACCAGTCCTTTACCTTCGGCATCATAAGGGATGTCCCAAAAAACCCTGCTGTGTATCCTTACCATCAGAGCTCAAGGAGGTAGAGAGCAAACTGGGGTCAGAGTATGTACAATTTTGTAATTGATAATCCTCAGGGTCAGAGAAAATGTATTTACTAGTATATATGATTGTGCAGCTCACATATCAAGCCCAAACTAATAAATGTAGGAGCCATTTGTGAATAATTCCAACAATAAGTTATCAGAAAGCACAGTAAAAGAGCAATAAGTCCCCATAATGTCCTTATTCTCACTCCCCTCCTCATTGTTAGTGCAAATGGTGGAGTGGCTACATATTAGCTAAAATATAAGGAGATTTAAGGTTTTATTCAGAAAATGTTACAATGTTTATGGGCAGAAGCCATCCATTGGAAAACCTACACATACAGTACATGTTATAATGAGGCCACAAAGCATCTTAGTAACAAGTGTTACAACTAAAACAAAAATTGCACTGTCAGTATAGCTCAGTGATGGTGAACCTTGGCACCCCAGATGTTTTGGAACTACATTTCTCATGATGCTCATGCACTTCACAGTGTAGTGGAGCATCATGGGAAATGTAGTTCCAAAACATTTGGGGTGCCAAGGTTCGCAATCACTGGTATAGCTAATCAATTAAACAACAATGCAGTAAGGAATGGCAGATATAGTGAGGAGCTGACATGCAGCTAGCCAGGAAAACATAGTAACATAATAGCCGAAATAAAATGAAGAGCTTCAGAACCAGACTCCTGCCGATATTAACTGATAAGGTGTTCAGAGTGTAATAAGTCATGACAGTAATGCCGCGTACACACGAGCGGACTTTTCAGCATCAAAGGTCCAACGGTCTTTCCAATGGACTTTCGATGGAGTTACGACAGACTTTCGAACGACCTGACTTGCCCACACATGAACGGACTAAAGTCCGGTAGAAAGTCCGTTGGTTTGAACGTGATGACGTACGAAGGGACTAGAATGAGGAAGTTCATAGACAGTAGCCAATAGCTGCCCTCGAGTCGTTTTTTGTCCGTCGGACTAGCATATAGACGAACGGATTTTTCGACCAGACTTTCCGTCGGAAAGATTTGAAACATGTTCTAAATCTATAGTCCATCTGATTTTCGACAGAAAAAGTTCGATGAAGGTCCGATGAAGCCCACACACGGTCGGATTGTCTGACAGAAGAAATCCGGTGGAAAAGTCCGCCCGTGTGTACGCGGTTTAAGTCTACAATATTAGAATATCAGGGAAAAAAGAAGGGGGGGGAGAGAGTGAGGAATGAGGGAAAGTCAGGGGTGGAAGCCTGTCACCTTCCTCAGATCTAACATATAAAAAGGGTGCTTTTGATACCTGGAAGTTTGTGATCAAAGAGCCTTCCAAAAAACTGACATATTCAGCAGAGTCTTGGAAGTGGGGCCAGCTGGCTCAAATGTGCATGAATTTTGAAGTGTTATCATGCGCTATGCTAATGAGTTTTTTCATCTTCTTTTGTACGCGTCTGAACCAGTCAGCAAACTTCTGAGGTTTAGTGGAGCTCCACCGTGTTGGGATATACACTCACCGAACACTTTATTAGGTACAGTACCTTGAAAAAGTATTCATACCCCGTGAACTTTTCCAAATTTTGTCGTATTACAACAAAAACGTAAATGTATTTTATTGGGATTTTATGTGATAGACCAACACAAATTGGCACATAATTGTGAAGTGGAAGGGAAATTATAAATGTATTTATTTATTTTTTTTACAAACAAATATGGGAAAAGTGTAGCGTGCCTTTGTATTCAGCCCCCTTTACTCTAATACCCTTAACGAAAATCTAGTGGAACCAATTGCCTTCAGAAGTCACCTAATTAGTCAACAGAGTCCACCTGTGTGTAATTTAATCTCAGTATAAATACAGCTGTTCTGTGAAACCCTCAGAGGTTTGTTAGATAACCTTAGTAAACAAACAGCATCATGAAGGCCAAGGAACACACCAGACAGGTCAGGGATAAAGTTGTGGAGAAGTTTAAAGCAGGGTTAGGTTATAAAAAATATCCCAAGCTTTGAACATCTCACAAAGCACTGTTCAATCCATCATCCAAAAATGGAAAGAGTATGGCACAACTGCAAAGCTACCAAGGCATGGCCGTCCACCTAAACTGACAGGCCGGGCAAGAAGAGCATTAATCAGAGAAGCAGCCAAGAGGCCCATGGTAACTCTGGAGGAGCTGCAGAGATCCACAGCTCAGGTGGGAGAATCTGTCCACAGGACAACTATTAGTCATGCACTCCACAAATCTTGCATTTATAGAAGAGTGGCAAGAAAGAATACATTTTTGAAAGAAGGCTATAAGAAGTTCCGTTTGCAGTTTGCGAGAAGCCATGTGGGGGACACAGCAAACATGTGGAAGAAGGTGCTCTGGTCAGCTGAGACCAAAATTTAGCTTTTTTGCCTTAAAGCAAAATGCTATGTGTGGCAGAAAACTAACACTGCACATCACCTTGAATACAACAGCCCCACTGTGAAACATGGTGGTGGCAGCATCATGTTTTGGGGATGCTTTTCTTTAGCAGGGACAGGGAAGCTGGTCAGAGTTGATGGGAACATGGATGGAGCCAAATACAGGGCAATCTTAGAAGAAAACCTGTTATGCCGCGTACACACAAGCAGAATGTCAGAGAAAAAGTCAGACATGAGCTTTTCATCGTATATTCCGATCGTGTGTATGCCTTATCGGACCTTTTACGTCGAAAATTCTGACGGACCTAGAAAGAGAACATGTTCTAAATGTTTCCGATGGAACCAATTCCTATCGGGAAAACCGATCGTCTGTATGCTGTTTCGACGTACCAAAAACGACGCATGCTCTGAAGCAAGTATGAGACGGAAGCTATTGGCTACTGGCTATTGAACTTCCTTTTTCTAGTCCCGTCGTATGTGTTGTACGTCACCACGTTCTTGACGGTCGGACTTTGGTGTGATCGTGTGTACGCAAGACAGTTTCAGTGGAATTCCGTCAGAACTCCGTTGGAAAAACCTTCAGAGTTTATTCCGATGGGAAACCCAGTCGTGTGTACAGGGCATTAGAGTCTGCAAAAGACTTGAGACTGGAGCGGAGATTCATATTCCAGCAGGACAACAACCATAAACATACAGCCAGAGCTACATTGGAATGGTTTTGATCAATGCATATTCATGTGTTAAAATGGCCCAGTCAAAGTCCAGACCTAAATCCAATTGAGAATCTGTGGCAAGACTTGAAAATTGCTGTTCACAGACGCTCTCCATCCAATCTGACAGAGCTTGAGCTATTTTGCAAAGAAGAATGGGCAAAAATGTCACTCTCTAGATGTGCAAAGCTGGTAGAGACATCCCCAAAAGGACTTGCAGCTGTAATTGCAGCGAAAGGTGGTTCTACAAAGTATTAACTCGGGGGGCTGAATACAAATGCACACCACACTTTTCACATATTAATTTGTAAACAAATGTTAAAAACCATTTATTATTTTCCTTCCACTTCACAATTTTGTGCCACTTTGTGTTGATCTATCACATAAAATCCCAATAAAATACATTTACGTTGTTGGTTGGAACATGACAAAATGTGGAAAATTTCAAGGGGTATGAATACTTTTTCAAGGCACTGTACACCTGTTCAATTGCTTGGTAACAGAAATTGTTAATCAGCCAATCACATGGCAGCAACTCAATGCATTTAGGCATCTAGACATGATGAAGATGACTTGCTGAAGTCATGAGGAAGAAAGGGGATTTAACTGACTTTGAACATGGCATGGTTGGTGCCAGACGGGCTGGTCTGAGTATTTCAAAAACTGCTGATCTACTGGGTTTATCACACACAACCATCTTTCGGGTTTACAGAGAATTATCCAAAAAAGAGAAAATATCCAGCGAGCGGCAGTTCTGTGGATGAAAATGCCTTGTTGAGGTCAGAGGAGAATGGGAAGGCTGGCTTGAGAAGATAGAAAGGCAACAGTAACTCAAATAACCACTCGTTACAACCAAGGTATGCAGAATACCATCTCTGAATGCACAACACATTGAACCTTGAAACAGATGGGCTACAGCAGCAGAAGACCACACCGGGTGCCACTTCTGTCAGCTAAGAACAGGAAACCGAGGCTACAATCCACACGGGCTCACCAAAATTGGACAATAGAAGATTGGAAAAACGTTGCCTGAGTCTCGATTTCAGCTGCGATATTCAGATGGTAGGATCAGAATTTTGTATAAACAACATGAAAGCATGGATCCATCCTGCCTTGTATCAACGGTTCAGGATTTTGGTGGTGTAATGTTGTGGGGGATATTTTCTTAGCACACTTTGGGCCCCTTAGTACCAATTGAGCATCTTTTACACGCCACGGCCAACCTGAGTGATGTGGCTGACCATGTCCATCCCTTTATGACTACAGTGTACCCTTCTTCTGATGGCTCCTTCCAGCAGGACAATGCACCATGTCACATAGCTCAAATCATCTCACCACTGGTTTCGTGAACATGACAATGGGGTCACTGTACTCCAATGACCTCCACAGTCACCAGATCTCAATCCAATAGAGCACCTTTGGCATGTGGTGGAACGGGAGATTTGCATCATGGATATGCAGCCGACAAATCTACTGCAACTGCGTGATGCTATCGTCTCAATATGGACCAAAATCTCGGAGGAATGTTTCCAACACCTTGTTGAATCTTTGTCACGAAGAATTAAGGTCAGTTATGAAGGCAAAAGGGGGTCCAACCCAGTATTAGCAAGGTGTGCCTAAAGTGGCCAGTGAGTCAGTGGCATACCAATGGGGGGGGCGGGGGTGGTCCACCCCAGGTGCCACACATTGAGGGGGTGCAGTAAAATAATTTTTTTGTCATAAGTATTCCCCATGGAGCGGGTTGGCAGCTCTGTTCCTTCTCTCGGTGCAGCCAAGTGGTGTGCAGGGAGAGAGGCAGGCAGAGGCAGACAGCCAGGAGAGGACTCGAGCCTGCTATACAGTGGTGTGGGGAGAAGCTCTGTGGCGCCTAGCATCTCCTTTTACACCTCCATCCAGCAATTCACATTTTACAGTGAAGAGGGAGGGGCGTCTGACCGGGACAGGCACTGGCTTGTATACAGTGAGTTGCTCGGCCACTATAGCAGGCATCATAGAGCTGCGGTGTGTGTGTGTGGGAGGGGGGTTGCAGAGATGTGCAGAGGGGTGCTGAGACTTATGTAGACTTACTGAAGGATAAAGAGGATTCTGGGGGTGCAGAGGTGTACGAGGGGGTACAGAAGTGTGCTGGGGGTGCAGATGCAGGCTGGGGGGGTTGCAGAGGCCTCCTGGGGGTAAAAAACCCATGCTGGGGAGTACAAAGGCATCTGGGGGTGCAAAGGTGTGCTGAGATACAAAGGTTTGCTGGGGATACAGAGGTGTACTTGCATATGCATATGAGGGGTGCAGAGGATTGTGGGAGGGGTGGAAGTGTGCTGGGGGATGTGAAGGGGTGCAAAGATGTGTGTGGGGGTGCAGAGATGAGCAAGGGGGTACGGAGGTGTCCTATGGGGGAGACAAGGATAAAATGTGGATATGGAGATGTGCTGGGGGCACAGAGGCATGCTAAGGAGTTCAGAGGCATTCTGGGGGTGCAGAGATGTCCAAAGTGGTGCAAAAGCATGCTGAAGGTACAGAGATGTGTTGGGGAGTACAGTGGTGTTCTGGGGGTACAAAGATGTGCTGAGGGGTTACAAAGGTGTGTTGGTGGGTATGGAAGCGTGCTGTGCTATTTGTGGAGCAGTATACTGTAATATTTGGTGTAGCATAATATCATTTTTGTGGTGGAGCATAACATAATATTAGTGGTGGAGCATAATGTAATATTTGTGGTGGAGCATAACGTAATATTAGTGGTGGAGCATAATGTAATATTAGTAGTGGAGCATAGTGTAAAATTTGTGGTGGAGCATAATGTAATATCTGTGGTGGAGCATATTGTAATATTTGTGGTGGAGCATAATGTAATATCTGTGGAGCATAATGTAATACTTGTGGTGGAGCATACCGTAATATTTGTGGTGGACAGTCAGTGTACTGCTTGTATAACAGTGTAAAATTTTGCTTTCCCCCTTAAAACTACTCAACACACAGCCATTAATGTCTAAACCGCTGGCAACAAAACTGAGTACACCCCTAAATGAAAATGTCCAAATTGGGCCCAAAGTGTCAATATTTTGTGTGGCCACCATTATTTTCCAGCACTGCCTTAACCTTCTTGAGCATGGAGTTCACCAGAGCTTCACAGGTTGCCACTGGAGTCCTCTTCCTCTCCTCCATGACAACATCACAAGGCTGGTGGATGATAGAGACCTTGTGCTCCTCCACCTTCCGTTTGAGGATGCCCCACAGAATCTCAATAGGGTTTAGGTCTGGAGACATGCTTTGCCAGTCCATTACCTTTACCATCAGCTTTTTTTAGCAAGGCTGTGGTCGTCTTGGAGGTGTGTTTGGGGTCGTTATCATGTTGGAATACTGCCCTGCGGCCCAGTCTCCAAAGGGAGGGGATCATGCTCTGCTTCAGTATGTCACAGTACATGTTGGCATTCATGGTTCCCTCAATGAACTGTAGCTCCCCAGCACTCATGCAGCCCCAGACCATGACACCACCACCATGCTTGACTGTAGACAAGACACACTTGTCTTTGTACTCCTCACCTGGTTGCCGCCACACACGCTTGACACCATCTGAACCAAATACGTTTATCTTGGTCTCATCAGACAACAGGACATGGTTCCAGTAATCCATGTCCTTAGTCTGCTTGTCTTCAGCAAACTGTTTGTGGGCTTTCTTGTGCATCATCTTTAGAAGAGGCTTGCTTCTGGGACGACAGCCATGCAGACCAATTTGATGCAGTGTGCGGCATATAATCTGAGCACTGACAGGCAGACCTAGGCCATCTTTATGTAGAGCAACAATTCTTTTTTTCAGATCCTCAGAGAGTTCTTTGCCATGAGGTGCCATGTTGAACTTCCAGTGACCAGTATGAGAGAGTGAGAGCGATGACACCAAATTTAACACACCTAATCCCCATTCACACCTGAGACCTTGTAACACTAACTAGTCATTTGACACTGGGGAGGGAAAATAGATCATTTGGTCCAATTTGGACATTTTCACTTAGGGGTGTACTCACTTTTGTTGCCAGCGGTTTAGACATTAATGGCTGTGTGTTGAGTTATTTTGAGGGGACAGCAAATTTACACTGTTATACAAGCTGTACACTCCCTACTTTACATTGTAGCAAAGTGACATTTCTTCAATGTTGTCGCATGAGAAGATATAATAAAATATTGACAAAAATGTGAGGGGTGTACTGACTTTTGTGAGATACTGTATGTAGTAAGGTACCAGGTTTAGCATTACATCTCTAACGCTTGAGTGACACCTAAATAACACCTAAACAAATAACAAATAACACCTACATTTTATGTAAACAATTTCCCCCTATAAGTTGCCCCTAGCTTAAAAACAAAACGAAATCCAACCCCTTGCCTGCACACCACTGCTCTTCAACCAATTAAATTAATTAAATAAATAAGCAAAGCCACAAGTTTTTATTTTCCTTTTCTCAGAACAAGTCCTCTTTTTCTCGAAAAAAAAAAAAATACCATTTACTATTCTCTATGTACTCTGTGGCTGCTAAGTCTTAACTGAATACTTCTCTATCGGAAATCTTTATAGTACTATTGAACTGTGGAATCATAGTAACTTCCTATGAGCCATTCCCTTCTTTCTAATTGGTTAATGGCTCATTCATTCAGTAATCCTCAGGTTTCATAACCGTAAGCTGCACAGGGAAAGGCTTACTTCTGTGCTTGCAAAGTATCATAAACAATATTTTTAGATTTTTTTTCTCACAGTTGTTGGAATTTTTAAACTATGCAAAGACTGGTTATTCATAAGCCATTTATCTAGTTATCTATCTAGTACACATTTCACTGTCAAAGTGTCAAGTGTTACAATCTTATAAGTCATCATGTCAAGCTTATTCACAAACAATTCTCTCCATAGTGATTTTCCCATCATGTCAGAGGCCTCCATCACACGTGGGATGAACTATGAAAGAATATTGATGTTCAAGTAACATAAGAAAAGTAGAGGTAATTGTCTCTCTTGTTCAAAGCAGCCAATCAGATTCTAGCTGTCAGAGGACAAGAGTCTATTATTTTAAGTGATCCCTCACTACAGAGATGCCATAATACAGGGAGCAATCTCTTTCAATTGTCTCCACCATTCCTGGTTCCTATAAGGTGCTGTGGAAAATGTTTTTACTGGTATGGCTAATATCGTCATTTACTTTGTGAGTATCGCACATCATACAAGAAAGTGCAAATGTTATCCCAGTTATCTGAGAAAATTATATTTCTCCAGTTTATCTTTTTTTTAATCAATAAATTGCACACACGTTGTTGTCACTTGTTTGGCTCACAGAAAAGCCAGCATGCTGCATGGAAGGATCTTTGCTCTATTAGCAGAAGCAGTGGCCTCTCTGAAGAGGTCTAAGACACCTCCTGCTGAGTCAAACAATCAACAAGAAGCATGAAATTTGTGGAATTGAGAGGAGGTGTGTTAGACCTTTCCAGAGAGACCATTGCTTCCACATGGGGGAGCTCTTTATTGGCACTTTTCTGTGGCGTTTCACCCTACCTTTCCTCTGTAGCTAGATGTCCTGCCAATACTCTTCTGTGTATTTAACTCCTTCATTTCTCCTTTCCTATTTCTTTGCATTTACATTTTTTAGTCCCTGTTCAGACCTTCCTGTTTTAACTGCAACTGTGCACACTAGTCAAAACCACATTCCTTCCATCTCTCTCTCTCAAATCATCTCCTTCTTCTCCTTCATATATTTCATTTATCCAATCCAGATAAATGCGCTAGGAAAACAGCAAACCTACTGGCTACTAACACTGGATACGAGAGTGATGAGATGTATTTCCCTTTCAGAGTTGTTCATTATGATATGCACAGATGTGCTGAAACTGCCTTACCACCAATGTCACCAATCATGTAGGAATTTGGCTAAAGATCACCGGGTGCATGCCTGTAAACCATATCTGTAGTGAGAAAAAATACATGGATCACCATTGTTGACTTCCATGTTAACATGCTAGCTGCTTGTCTAGCTCTGTCTAGCTCTGACCTTACAACTTTTTGAATCACCCACCTGAATAAGCATGCAGGTCAAAAGTCAGAACTCCAAATCTGAATATTTTTCCTGGGTCAATGACTTTGAAACTACCAAAGCCACGATACCCATTGGCAGGTGACATGGACTATCCCATGGCGCAGAATCTAAGTATCGGTTGGTCTTCACAAGAGCTCTAGATGATCAAATGGGATGAAAACCCTAATGGTCCCTCTTTACTGCAATGGCATCAGGTTGCAACCAATGGGATTGACCTCCCCCCCCCAGTAGGCCAGAGCACAGCAGGTTTCAAGCAGGGGTCTCGGTAGGTGGCAGGTAGGGAGAAGTCAGACAGTCCATGTTGGCAACAAATAGGAGGTAAATTATCCTGGAGATGAGAGAGTAGTCATGTTCAGGCAGAGATCTTGACAGGCAGTAAGTAAAGGTTAGTCAGACAGTCCTGGATAGCAACAAAAAAGGCAAAATACAACACAGAAATACAACACATGTGAATAGTCAGGCAACCGACAGCAACAATGACAGGTAACAGACTTTAGTATCATAGCTTCTTGCACATGGGTAGTTGGTTTAAAGAAACAACACCAACCACTTTAAAGGCTGAAGCTACCCTGTTGGTTAGAGAACATGTCCAGCATTGTTTCAGGGAACTCTGGAAGTCTTATGCCCTGTACACACAACCGGTTTTGCCGTCAGAATAAACTCCGAAGGTTTCTCTGACGGAACCCCCGACGGAATTCCGTTCAAGTGGTCTTGCATATACATGGTCACAACAAAGTCAGACCGTCCAGAACGCGGTGACGTACAACACGTACGACGGGACTAGAAAAAGGAAGTTCAACAGCCAGTAGCCAATAGCTTCCGTCTCGTACTTGCTTCAGAGCATGCGTCCTTTTTGGTATGTCGGAAAACAGCATACAGAAGAGCGGTTTTCTCAATAGGGATTGGTTCTGTCGGACATATTTGGAACATTTTTGAAAAAAAAAGTCTGATGAGGCATACACACAATCGGAATAGACGATGAAAAGCTTTCGTCTGACTTTTTCTGTCGGACATTCCGCTTGTGTGTACGTGGCTTTAGGGAATCTGTGAGCACCATTGGAATTACTGGCAGAGATGTTGAGAGTGTCATTGGAAATACTGGCAAGGATTCTGCAAGTGCTATTGGGACTACTGTCAGGGATTATGAAAGTATGTTTGAAAGAACTGGCAGAGATTCTGGAAGTCTTGGCAAGGTTTCTGGAAGTGTTGTAACACATTGGCTCAACATGACAGCCTGGCTACTAGCATGTTTAGAAAGAGAAGTCAACAATAGCAGCCCACAATTCTATGAAGAAACATGATGGGTTCTTTCATGAAAAATAGTAGTTCTTAGGGGCTAATTCAGAAAAACAGAAAAGAAGGACAGGAAAACAAGCTAAGTGCGCATAGTGACCAACAAAGTTTAATTGTTTTCTAAAAGGGAACAAGGAACCTGGCTGCTATGGGCAACAAATACCCAAAGAATGACAGATTCTTTTTTAATGCTCCTGTCATTATGAGATTCTGTGATCAAATGGATGATGGGCTAAAGCATGTCTTCTAGATCTATCTAACCCTTACTGATCAGAGGCTGTCTGAGCTAACGCAAAGCAATCAAAGTACAATAAAGTTCTCAGACATGGCATATCACCACCCTAATTACCTTCTTTAATCCATGTATATATTACTATCTAGTCAAGACGGCTAAATCGGTGTTAACACAAAGACGTAACTGAAAAGCACAGGAACAGACAACAAAAATAAAGCAATGCTGTTTAGACACACAGAGCAATAAGCCAAAGTTCACTGAAAGTAGAACAACCCTTTAAGGCTGTACCTAAATGATTTTCCCACCATACTAAGTATAATGACCGAAGGCAGCAAACACCAAAATATCCATGTCTACAGGATGACATAACTTATGAGATTGATCCGTTAAACTCGTCATTCTCTGAGAAAGCAGCTGAAATATTTAACTGTCTTTGTGTTATTTGAGTGCTTGTGAAAAAAGTGCCTTACAATGTTAACATTTTTAAGACTGATTGCCTCAAAGTTCAGTCAACTGCTTCTCAAACGTTCATTTCTGCAGCCTCTGGCACTTCAGGTGTTAAAGTGCACTGTAAACGATATCATTAGAATGTTCACAGATGTTCTTACTTCCTGGGTGAATTCATTTAGAATGTCAGAATAGTTCCCATGGCTCACTGTTCTGACAAATAGGTCTTGAAGGTTCATAGTTTCAGCTATTGAAAGTGAGCAGGCAACCTAGAAAGATATTCTAGGTAATATAGGTAGTAATAATAATAATAATACCATGAAGAACAGTTATCAAAATAATGTAATCATTCCAGTAATTAAAAAAAAAAAAAAAATTATTTTCTTTTCAAACTATGGGCGCTATATACAGTATCTCACAAAAGTGAGTACACCCCTCACATTTTTGTAAATATTTTATTATATCTTTTCATGTGACAACACTGAAGAAATGACACTTTGCTACAATGTAAAGTAGTGAGTGTACAGCTTGTATAACAGTGTAAATTTGCTGTCCCCTCAAAATAACTCAACACACAGCCATTAACCGCTTGCCGAACGTCTCACGCCGATATACGTCAGCAGAAGGGCATGTACAGGCATATTAACGTACCTGTACGTTGCCCTTTAAGTATGTGCGCGCCCGGCTTGAGCTCCGTGAGTGTGATGGCGGGTCCCGCGGACTCGATGTCCATGGGGATACCCGCGATCGTCTCCCGGAGAGGAAGAACAGGGAAATGCTGATGTAAACAAGCATTTCCCCGTTCTGCCTAGTGACACTGACACTGATCACAGCTCCCTGTAATCAAGAGAGGTGATCAGTGTCTTGTCACACGTAGCCCTTCCCCCCTACAGTTAGAATCACTCCCTAGGACACACTTAACCCCTACAGCGGCCCCTAGTGGTTAACCCCTTCACCGCCAGTCACATTTATACAGTAATCAATGCATTTTTAATCGCACTGATCGTTGTATAAATGTGAATGGTCCCAAAATAGCGCCAAAAGTGTCCAATCTGTCCGCCATAATGTCCCAGTCACGATAAAGATTACTGATCGTCACCATTACTAGTAAAAAAAAAATTATTAATAAAAATGCCATAAAACTATCCCCTATTTTGTAGACACTATAACTTTTGTCCAATCAATAAACGCTTATTGCAATTTTTTTTTACCAAAAATATGTAGAAGAATACGTATCGGCCTAAACTGAGATTATTTATTATAGCAAAAAGTAAAAACGAATGTGTTTTTTTCAAAATTGTCGCTTTTTTTTGTTTATAGTGCAAAAAATAAAAACCGCAGAGGTGATCAAATACCACTGAATCGCAAAAAACGCTCTGGTCTTTTGCCAGCCAAATGGTCTGGGGCTGAAGCGGTTAATGTCTAAACCACTGGCAACAAAAGTGAGTACACCCCTTTGTAAAAATGTCCAAATTGGGCCCAATTAGCCATTTTCCCTCCCCAGTGTCAGGTGACCCATTAGTGTTACAAGGTCTCACATGTGAATGGGGAGCAGGTGTGTTAAATTTGGTGTTATCGCTCTCACTCTCTCATACTGGTCATGGGAAGTTCAACGTGGTACCTCACAGTAAGGAACTCTCTGAGGGTCTGAAAAAAAAAATTGTTGCTCTACAATAAATATGGCCTAGGGCTATAAGAAGATTGATAAGACCCTGAAACTGAGCTGCAGCACGGTGGCAAAGACCATACAGCTGTTTAACAGGACAGGTTCCACTCAGAACAGGCCTCGCCATGGTCGAACAAAGAAGTTGAGTGCATGTGCTCAGCATAATATCCAGAGGTTGTCTTTGGGAAATGGACTTATGAGTGCTGCCAGCATTGCTGCAGAGGTTGAAGGGGTGGGGGGTCAGCCTGTCAGTGCTCAGTCCATATGCCGCACACTGCATCAAATTGGTCTGCATGGCTGTCATCCCAGAAGGAAGCCTCTTCTAAAGATGATGCACAAGAAAACCCGCAGTTTGCTCAAGACAAGCAGACTATGGACATGGATTACTGGAACCATGTCCTGTGCTCTGATGAGACCAAGATAAACTTATTTGGTTCAGATGGTGTCAAGTGTGTATGGCAGCAACCAGGTGAGGAGTACAAAGACAAGTGTGTCTTGTCTACAGTCAAGCATGGTGGTGGGAGTGTCATGGTCTGGGGCTTAATGAGTGCTGCCGGCACTGGGGAGCTACAGTTCATTGAGGGAACCATGAATGCCAACATGTACTGTGACATACTGAAGCAGAGCATGATCCCCTCCCCTTGGAAAGTGGGCCGCAGGGCAGTATTTCAACATGATAATGACCTCAAAAACACCTCCAAGACTACCACTGCCCTGCTAAAGAAGCTGAAGGTAAAGGTGATGCACTGGCCAAGCATACAGTGGGTACGGAAAGTATTCAGACCCCCTTAAATTTTTTTGTTATATTGCAGCCATTTGCTAAAATCATTTGAGTTCATTTTTTTTCCTCGTTAATGTACACACAGCACCCCATATTGACAGAAAACACAGAATTGTTGACATTTTTGTAGATTTATTAAAAAAGAAAAACAGAAATATCACATGGTCCTAAGTATTCAGACCCTTTGCTCAGTATTTAGTAGAAGCACCCTTTTGATCTAATACAGCCATGAGTCTTTTTGGGAAAGATGCAACAAGTTTTTCACACCTGAATTTGGGGGTCCTCTGCCATTCCTCCTTGCAGATCCTCTCCAGTTCTGTCAGGTTGGATGGTAAACGTTGGTGGACAGACATTTTTAGGTCTCTCCAGAGATGCTCAATTGGGTTTAAGTCAGGGCTCTGGCTGGGCCATTCAAGAACAGTCACGGAGTTGTTGTGAAGCCACTACTTCGTTATTTTAGCTGTGTGCTTAGGGTCATTGTCTTGTTGGAAGGTAAACCTTCGGCCCAGTCTGAGGTCCTGAGCACTCTGGAGAAGGTTTTCATCCAGGATATCCCTGTACTTGGCCGCATTCATCTTTCCCTCGATTGAAACCAGTCGTCCTGTCCCTGCAGCTGAAAAACACCCCCACAGCATGATGCTGCCACCACCATGCTTCACTGTTGGGACTGTATTGGACAGGTGATGAGCAGTGCCTGGTTTTCTCCACAAATACCGCTTAGAATTAAGGCCAAAAAGTTCTAACTTGGTCTCATCAGACCAGAGAATCTTATTTCTCACCATCTTGGAGTCCTTCAGGTGTTTTTAGCAAACTCTATGCAGGCTTTCATGTGTCTTGCACTGAGGAGAGGCTTCCGTCGGGCCACTCTGCCATAAATCCCCGACTAGTGGAGGGCTGCAGTGATGGTTGACTCTCTACAACTTTCTCCCATCTCCCGACTGCATCTCTGGAGCTCAGTCACAGTGATCTTTGGGTTCTTCTTTACCTCTCTCACCAAGGCTCTTCTCCCCCGATAGCTCAGTTTGGCTGGACGGCCAGCTCTAGGAAGGGTTCTGGTCGTCCCAAACGTCTTCCATTTAAGGATTATGGAGGCCACTGTGCTCTTAGGAACCTTAAGTGCAGCAGAAATTTTAACCTTGGCCAGATCTGTGCCTTGCCACAATTCTGTCTCTGAGCTCTTCAGGCAGTTCCTTTGACCTCATGATTCTCATTTGCTCTAACATGCACTGTGAGCTGTAAGGTATTATATAGACAGGTGTGTGGCTTTCCTAATCAAGTCTAATCAGTATAATCAAACACAGCTGGACTCAAATGAAGGTGTAGAACCATCTCAAGGATGATTAGAAGAAATGGACAGCACCTGAGTTAAATATATGAGTGTCACAGCAAAGGGTCTGAATACTTAGGACTATGCGATATTTCAGTTTTTCTTTTTTAATAAATCTGCAAAAATGTCAACAATTCTGTATTTTTCTGTCAATATGGGGTGCTGTGTGTACATTAATGAGGAAAAAAATGAACTTAAATGATTTTAGCAAATGGCTGCAATATAACAAAGAGTGAAAAATTTAAGGGGGTCTGAATACTTTCCCTCCCCACTGCATCTCCAGACCTATTAAGCATCTGTGGGGCATCCTCAAACGGAAGCTGGAGGAGAGCAAGGTCTCTAACATCCACCAGCTCTGTGATGTCGTCATGGAGGAGTGGAAGAGGACTCCAGTGACAACCTGTGAAGCTCTGGTGAACTCCATGCCCAAGAGGGTTAAGGCAGTGCTGGAAAATAATGGTGGACACACAAAATATTGACCCTTCGGGCCCAATTTGGACATTTTCACTTAAGGGTGTTGCCAGCGGTTTAGACATTAATGGCTGTGTGGTGAGTTCTTTTGAGGGGACAGCAAATTTACACTGTTATACAACCCCTGGCAAAAATTATGGAATCACCAGTCCCTGAGGATGTTCCTTCAGTTGTTTATTGTTGTAGAAAAAAAGCAGATCACAGACATGGGCAAAAACTAAAGGCATTTCAAATGGCAACTTTCTGGCTTTAAGAAACACTAAAAGAAATCAAGAAAAATAATTGTGGTGGCCAGTAGCAGTTAGATTTATAGAACAAGCACAGGGAATAAATTATGGAATCACTCAATTCTGAGGAAAAAATTATGGAATCATGAAAAACAAACAAACAAAATAACACTCCAACACATCACTAGTACTTTGTTGCACCACCTCTGGCTTTTATAACTGCTTGCAGTCTCTGAGGCATTGACTTAATGAGTGATAAACAGTACTCTTCATCAATCTGGCTCCAGCCTTCTCTGATTGCTGTTGCCAAATCATCTTTGCAGGTTGGAGCCTTGTCATGGACCATTTTCTTTAACTTTCACCACAGATTTTCAATTGGATTGAGACCCGGACTGTTTGCAGGCCATGACATTGACCTTATATGTCTTTCTTCAAGGAATTTTTTCACAGTTTTTGCTCTATGGCAAGATGCATTATTATCTTGATAAATGATTTCATCATCCCCAAACATCCTTTCAATAGATGGGATAATAAAAGTGTCCAAAATTTCAATGTAAACCTGTGCATTTATTGAAGATTTAATGACAGCCATCTCCCCAGTGCCTTTACCTGACATGCAGCCCCATATCATAATTGACTGTGGAAATTTGCATGTTTTCTTCAGACAGTCGTCTGCATAAATCTCATTGGAACGGCACCAAACAAAAGTTCCAGCATCATCATCTTGCCCAATGCAGATTCGAGATTCATCACTGAATATGACTTTCATCCAATCATCCACAGTCCACGACTGCCTTTCCTTAGCCCATTGTAACCTTTTTTTTTTGTGTTTAGGTGTTAGAGATGGCTTTCTTTTAGCTTTTCTGTATGTAAATCCCATTTCCTTTAGGCGGGTTTCTTACAGTTCGGTCACAGATGTTGACTCCAGTTTCCTCCCGTTAGCATTCAGTATGTTGATTGGGAACACCAATCAGGTAAAGGTGAATTTAAAAAAAACAAGCCCTTCAAAAAAACTGCAGCAGAAACTTACTTCTAGGGTGGAGCAAATTATTTTTTTTTCTACAGTGATAATCATGAATATATCCAATGGTATAAAAATTGAAAAAGAAAAAGAAAACATATGGATTGTTCAGCATAGCCCCTACAAATAAACAAAAGTTAGCTTAGCCAGTATAAAAAATTATTTCAATTAGCCAGCATTTAAGAGTTTAAGAACGTTGCCCCACAGTCCTTCACATGATATTTATCATCCAGCAGCAATGACTAGCTACATCCATCCACCTGTCACCCAAGGCAAAATGTGCTCATGCAACAAGGTACATGATATTTTACATTGTGCATACTTGTAGGTCAGTCACAATCAATAATTTGACTTTGAATGCAGTTTTACTGTACATTTTACGCGGGTGGTTAAAAGTAGACGTTCATAGGATCAAAATATTAACCTTGTTAGAGAAACTATAATAGTTTAGGGTCTATTTTATTTTCACATATTTCTAAGTCGAAACTGATGTTAAAAGTTATGTTTTTTAAGATATGTATGCAATATTCATTTTACCAAAATATATTTAATACATGTTAAAGTATTCCCAGAATACTATAGGTTATCTAAAGAAACAACACAGCAGTAAAGCTGGCCATACAAGGATGGAACTTTGGCTTGTTCAGCAGAGACCGATCAAATTTCAATCCATGCATGGCCACTGTGGTTGAACAGAATGCGATCTACCAAACAACTTCTGTTCAACCACCCTGTTGGATTTTAGTGGCTCGATCTGTGTATTATGATGGTGGAAAATTCTCCCTCCTGGCAGAATACAAAGACACAGTGGGAAGGATCCCCCTAGCTGCAATTAGAAAGTTTTCTACCTGTTGGACCCGAATTCCGGGTTGTGTGCTTTGAGGGATCAAAGAGACCTTTAGGGGCCTTTACTAGACAGGGTCCTCAGCTTATTACCAAGGCACCTGGCTGCATTCTAAGGAGTCGACAAATTTTTGCCCTGTTTAGAATTGCAGTGCATAATAATAAAGCCAAGCAACACATGCTACCAGCCTATCTACCTGCTATAAGCCCAGTCTTATTAATGAATGCTAGTACTAGCAGTGCTCAGCCTGGATACACTTATTCTTGATTGAATTGTGTTTAATGTCAGCAACTCTTTTTTCCAAGGTCAAGAGCTAGGTGTTATTAGTCATTTATATGGATATAAATTTCTGGGATTGTCTGCAACCTGTTTTTAACTGACAATGTTGCCATTTCTTTTATTATGTTATAAAAGGGTGGAGGTTATTTTTCATTATTCATTGTGTGTATACTTATTGGCCTTAGCCATAAGTGAACTTGATGTAATTATGAATTTCTATTTAATAAAGAGAATTTTTTAATAGTCACACTGTTTGGATCAAAAGTAGTACCTGCTTTCTTTAGGAACACTTTTCCTGATTTTTCTTTATTTACGGATTTCCCCATCTACCTGAAATTTGTGAATGAGGGGAATCGGGTCTATTTTTTTTTTTTTTCGTTCATCCCACTGGTTGAACAAAATAGGAAAAAATGATTCATCTATGGCCAGCTTAACTGCCTGCCTTGAAGTTGTCTTTGTCTGATTTAAAGGGATGCCTGACTGTGATAAGTCATTCACTTGTGAGTGTAAAGTGAGCTACTGAGCTCTGTAAGCAACAGGCTTTTTTTTACAAAAAAAAAGCAGATAAGGAAAGGCAATAAACAATTTAAATTACTGCCGCTGGACGTAATTGCATCTAGAAAAACCTGACAGGCTGGTTGTACCCAAGTCAATCGATGCCAATATATGGATCGAAATCCAGCCGGTCCCTGCTGAAGCAAAATATGTTCAATCCATGTATGGCTGGATTTAAAGTGGATTTGCAAGCAAGATTGAAAATCTCTCACAGATTTCTATGCTTTCTAACATCCACAGCTGTATTATCCATATTTTAGTTTCCTGATAAGTTGATTAGAAACAACTATCTAATCAAGCCATTCAGGACCCCTCCTCTCTTGTACTGACAATGTATGATTTGTGCAGCACACTGACACTTCCATGTACCATTGTCAGTCCTGGTTATCCCAGCAAGCTAGCTCTGCTCTGCCCCACTCAGCCCCCCCTCCCATTTACTTTTCTTGTGATGTATACATGTCACATGCTCAGTTGTCAGTCTCAGATCTCCCAGCCAGCTCTGCTCTGCCCCACTCAACCCCACCTCTCATCTCCCCTTCCTCTCACATTCCCTCTCATGAATGATGGAGCTAGAAGATAATGCACACACCCACCAGCTGCTCTGTTTTTGCACGTGACTCGGGACTGCAGTCACATGATGAGGAACAATACTCCTTGAAGAAAGGTATAAAACAGTGATTTTTAGCCTTTGGGACATATCAAGACAGTTAATGATTAGTTAGGGTTGCAGTGGCCCATTCAAGGCATTAGAACTTTACAACCCTTTTAATGCTGAACCTGGATGATACCTGAACATCGACAGTGCCATCCTTCTGGAGACAAAATCAGATGAGGGCATTGGCAAGAAGAGTTCTGTGATTTCCGTGAGAAGAAATAAATACCAATGTGTTACACTTACCCGTTATGTAGCAAGTATGCACATAACATTGCTAGGTCAGTTTTTACATAAAAAATACATCTGATAGAAATATGTCGAAATTTGTCGAGGTTTAAAGGAGAAGTCCAGCCTGAGCTCATTTGGCTGGGCTTCTACTATGGGTCACAGTAATGCAATTAGTTTTGCACAATAATCATAACAAAAAAACACATACATACACACACACACAAAAAGCGGTGATAGTGTAAGACTCAGCGCTAAAACAGCCTATTGGTTGCAAGAGTGGTATTTGGACCAAAAAACTCTTGGAGGTATATAAAAAGAAATGAATAATAAACACACTATTCGGTAAGGCTATAATGACATAACAAATAGCAGAAGTATAAACAAATCTGTCTATATAGAAAGTTCTAGGGGGTGTACCCTTGTGTTTTGAAGTCTTTGATGTGACAGCTGCAAATTGTTGCGAGGCTGCTTCAGGCGCGGGCTGGGAACCCGGAGACTGTGAGATGGAGAAGGAAGAAAAAAAGGATAGAAGCGCCAGGGCAGTATTTTTCAGTATACAAGAGGTTTAGTATATAACAAGTAGTGCAGCAAATAAAAATGCACTCACATAATGCTCGGTTGGTTGGGTCTAACCCTGTTTAGCATGGAAGGCAGAAACCACCGTGAGTATACCAAGCATACGTTAATGCATATACAGACTAATTTTATTGTTGTGGGTTTAGTAACACTTCAATAATCAGGAGATGACAACATGCTCTGGGGTAAACGGGAAAGGTGACATTTATTTTTTGGGGGTTTTTTTTAAGAGTGTGGGGGGGCTTTAATTGACACCTGTGGGTTAGACAAGCTCGTTTTAACTATCCTGGTGGACCTCTTCTTGAGCCAGAAAGTATAGAAAAAGTAAAATAAAAAATTGAACGCAACAAATTGTGATCAAATGTATCAAAAAAAAAAAAAAAAAACATAAAGAACACTAAACTGACTAAAATGAATTATTCTGCATGCACCCCCCCCCCCCCAAATACAGACCATAACACTAGGCTTTTTGTCCCTTTCATTAAAATTTTACCTAAGCAGTTCAATAAGCAAAATTTACAGTTATCGCTGTGTTAAAATTTTTCTTACCAAAATTACTATGCCGCTTACACACGATCAGAAATTCGGCCAGCAAAAACCAATGAGAGCTTTTGGTCAGAAAATGCGACCGTGTGTATGCTCCATCGGACTTTTGCTGGCTGAAATCCAGACAGCAAAAGATTGTGAGCATGTTCTCAATTTTTTGGTCGGAAAAAGTTCCTATGCAAAAATGTGATTGTCTGTAGCAACTCCAACGCGCAAAATTCCTGCGTATGCTTGGAAACAATTTGACTCATGCTCAGAAGCATTGAACTTCATTTTCTCGGCTCGTCGTAGTGTTGTACGTCACCGCGTTCTTGACGGTCATAAGTTCAGCGAGCTTTTGTGTGACCGTGTGTATGCAAGCTTGAGCGGAATCCCGTCGGAAAAGCCATCATATCTTTTTCCGACCAAAATCCTGATCGTGTGTACACAGCATGACTGTTGTTTTCTGACTTTTTGTCTAGGTGCACTTACAAGAAAGACTTTTCCCCAGTCCTGAGAAAATGACCTTGAAAACAAATTCCCTTGAGAAACAAAATCTAGACTGTATTTCACACAGTTTACTAGACACAATACAATTTCAGTAAGAATACTTAGCGAACCATTTGGCTTCAAGGGAAATTGCTGTCACTTGTCTATTTGTTGTTCCACCCAACCTGGTCATGAAGCACTTTGTTTTCTTGCTATATTAATGCAGCATAAGTTACAGTGTAACATTCTCATTGTTTAGTTTTGTTCTATCCTTAAAATACAGGAATTATTTCTTTTTGGAGTGACAGCTGGGTGTGGCACCCCTGATTAAGCCCTGTAGGAGTTTATTACAAAGTAATAAGAAGCACTTGTTAGCATTCAGACTCAAAGTTATTTTGCAGAGATTGTTCATCTTTTTTATTGAAAAGGGTTAGTAAGATGTAAACATTTCATGAGAGCAGCATAGGGGCTGCCACTCGAATGCAAATTCAAAGTGCAAAGTCCTATGGCAGAAGTCTGTGCATTCTTGTTTCAAGTCAGTGGTGCAACGTATTGAAGCGAGAGGATTAAAATGACACTCATGCAATTAGCATTTGCAGAATGAAAATAAGCAATTGTTGTCTCTTTCTTTAGTTTTGGATGGAATGGGCAAGTGTTATAACCCCTATAAGGTTTTTATTGCTTTCTTTAGCCTGCTGGTATAATTTACTCTCTCTATTTATCCTGGTGACCAATGTCTCAGTACAGAAGTTATTGTTATAGCTTGCAATAAAATGGTGGCTGACTTCTTGTTGCATAACTGTGAATGAGATGGGTATAAGATGGCTTCAGCTACTGTTCTCCATCGGTAGAGAACTCTCAGACCTATTTCACTCTTTTTGGGGCTTAATTGTAGAGGTCTTTACAATTAAGTCTTGAAAAGAGTGAGAGTAGAGTAGAGTAGAGTTCTATATAGGCAGAGAACAGGAGCTGAAGCTATCTTTCACACATCTCATTCTCATTTATATAACAGGGAGTTGGCCACCATTTTGTTGAAGTCTGCTAGAGCATGACAAGCTGATCCTGCCAGTCTTGCACCAGTCTTTTCACATGCTGATCCGACTGACACAGGTTTGGGGGGCATTCAAGTGGTACTATTTTCATTGTCAATGTTATAGCTGTCACAGGAGTAGTACAGTTACAATACATTTCAATACATGAGTTTAAGGAGGGCCCTACTCCCATGGAGTTACACTCTAAAAGGCAGGGGTAAGGATGGGCTGATGGAGTTTGCCAGGGTACAGTTTTTACATGTATGCAGGGTCGGCTTCCCTGATTAGATGAGTTTTCGGGATCACCTAAAGGGGGATAAGGTAGACGATAACAAGATTGTAATAGGGAGTTCCAGTGGATGGAAGAGGTTCTGTGGAGATCCTGGAGGCGAGTATAGGAGGATGTAAAGAGGGAGCTAGAGAGCAGGAGATCTTGGGATGATCTAAATGCAACTTTTTTCTATGCTATCTAAAAATAAAAAAATTGTTTGGCTTTACATACCTTTATTGTTATTGGAAAAGGCTTTTCAATATTCAGCCAGTTAGGATCTTTTAAAGCTAACAATAAATTAAAATGTTTTCCTTGCAACAATAAGAACAGTATGCTACTTACAGAATTCTCATCCACTGTGCATGTGATTGGATAACTTCTCAGAAACTTGCTTAACCACTTGCTGCAAAAATCACGTACCTGTACATCATTCAGCTTCAAGTTGTTGCACCGGGGGGGGGGATGCCTGCAGGTTTTTTTAGCCAACGATTGGCTTTCTTGTAATAAAAACCAATGCAGCTCAGCAGCCGCATGATTGTTATTACAAGCAGCGGGAGGGGACATCCCCCCTCCCGCCGCTTTCCGCCGATCCGCCTGGGCTCTCCCGTCCCACTAGGAGGCCCAAGGGACCAGCCGACACACTCGCTGGCTGGTCGGAGACCCGAACAAAGCTGCAATCAGCTTTGATCAGTTCTCAGATCTAGTAATCTGGAAGCTACGTCACAACATCACTGGAGCCTTAAAGGCGCCAGATTTAGAAAAAAAAAGTATGTATTCAAAACAGCCAAACTTGGCTTTTTGAATGCTTTTAAGTGCAAAGGAGATACTGTATTTGGGGTCTTATGGTCTAATGATATAAATAAGAAAAAAAAATTAAAAATTTAAAGCGCCTTATCCTTCCGTGCTCACACAGAAGTGAACGCATATGTAAGTCGCGCGTATTCAAACCACACATGTAAGGTATCGCTGCAATCATTGGAGTGGGAACAATAATTCTAGCACTAGACCTAGAACTAGACTAGTTCTCTGTAACTCTGAACTGGTAACCATTAAACATTTTTAAAGCGTCGCCTATGTAGATTTTTAAGTACTGTAGTTTGTTGCCATTCCACGAGTGTGCGCAATTTTAAAGCATGACATGTTAGGTATTTATTTACTCGGCATAACATCATCTTTAACATTATACAAAAAGAAATCAGGCTAACTTTACTGTTTTGTTTTTTGTAATTCATGAAAGTATATTTCTTCCCGAAAAAAATTGAAAAACCACAGAGCAAATACAGTGTGACATACAATATTGCAACGATTGTCATTTTATTCTCTAGAGTATCTGCCAAAAATATATATTTATATAATGTTTGGGGGTTCTAAGTGATTTTCTAGCAAAAAATACTGATTTTAACTTCTAGATTGTAAGCTCTAACAAGCAGGGCCCTCTTAATCCGCCTGTATCGAATTGTATTGTAACTGTACTCTCAGCCCTCGTGTTGTAAATCGCTGCACAAACTGTTGGCGCTATATAAATCCTGTATAATAATAATAACTTGTAAGCAACAAGTGTCAGAAAAAGGCCTGGCCTTCAAGTGGTTAAAGGCTGAGGTCAAATTTCAGACTTTCCCTGCACTGTCCTTAGGTTTACTACAGTGAGCCTTATACTAATCAATGCTATAAAAGGGATGTTTTTCTAAACATTCCTGTTCCTAAAATTTTAAAATATTGCAAGAGGTCTCATCCATCATTTTGAAAGGCCTGAGACTGTTAATTGAATAGCTGGTTGCCTTTGCAGGCACAGCACGTTCATGATTCTGACAGCCTGAGTTTGGTCACCACTGATTACTACTTATGCGCTATGTCTAAAACAAGCTCTTCCCCTGGGTTCTTCCATTCTCCTAATCTATACTAGTCTCTGTTTGTAATGCTTCTATAGCAGTGGTCATCAACCCTGTCCTCAGGGCCCACTAACAGACCAGGTTTTATGTATTACCTTGGGGAGATGTAGACTAGAATACTGCAATCACTGAACAGCAAATGATATCACCTGTGATGTATTTCAGTTATCTTACAAACCTGGCCTGTTAGTGGGCCCTGAGGACAGGGTTGATGACCACTGATCTATAGTAAGCAAAATGGGCACTGGTGGTGGAAGCTTCAAACCAAACTACCAGCTTGTGAAATGTGAGCTATGTGATGGCGTGAAAGGACAGCAAGTGAAGAAATTGGTAGCAATCATCCTTCTAATGACATTTTTTGCCATTCTAGAAGTCGGTAAACAGAGGACGGGCAATAAACATCTGACACCACAACTTCTATTATTGAGTGAGTAGCTGCAAACACCTCTGACTGATGCTACACTGATTTAGCAACAAAAAATATTATTCATTGTTTTACAGGCTAACTACTTGAGTTCCCAGGGTTCTCAGGAGGAAGAGGAGGTTTGTAAAAATGTGAAGGTCACATAAATTACTTTAAGGTAAGCCCTACAACTATAACTCAAAATGCGTGCCCACTAAAAATACACTTTACTTCCCATTTAGGTGTGAAAGTTGCCAATAGCAAAATTACTAAGTGATAAGCTAAATACCTGTAACATAAGATGCATACAGGTGCTTATCTGAGAGCAGAGATGCCCTGCACTCCATAGGTTAGCTGTGTTACTAGAATACATGTTATTCTACTGTTGAGTGTTTTATTCAAGTAGAACTGCACTGTAACCCTAAGGGGGGAAGAGATTTGAAATACCAAAGGCTGAGAATGGGCTGAAACCTACCTCTCATTCTCATGCCTCAGGCTCAAAGCAGCAGATTTTTTCCTCATTACTCGATTACATGCCGTTTTGCACAGTGGGCTGGATTACTAAAACTGGAAAGTGCAAAATCTGGTGCGACTGTGCATGGTAGCCAATCAGCTTCTAACTTCGGCTTGTGCAATTAAACTTTGACTGGAAAGCTGTTTTTTATGCAGAGCTGCACCAGATTTTACACTCTCCAGTTTTGGTAAATCAACCCTAGTGTCTCTTGGTAGAGGTGGTCATCTTGGTAGAGACTTGGCAGGGCTTTTTTTCCTCATATTTGATGAGCTGCCCCCTGATGATTAGTGGCTTGATAATTGGTGGGTTAATATTCAAGAATCACAAAAGAGGTAGTGAAAGCACAGTTATACAGAATGAAAAAAGTAAGCAGATCCTTGCACTGAACAAACATATACAGCTATGAGGCTACATAACAGGAGTGCACAGTTACGTATCAGGAATAGGTATTTGCTCGTTTCCTCATTTTCTAGCCTGCATGCACAGTCTGGTATGGATATTTGGGGGGAACCTCCCATTTTTTTTTTTTTGTTTTTTTGGTTGAGGTTCTTCTTCTAAATTCATACCAGACCCAAAAGGCGGTAAGTGTTTTATTTGCATGGAGTTCCCCTTGACATCTATACCAGACCCTTATCAAGGACAAAGTTCTGATACGTATCCTTGGAGGTTTATTTTTTGAGGGGTCCCCCAATAACATTTATATCAAACTCTCATATAGAATAAGATTTTGGTATAGATGAAGAGAATCCCCAGCTGTTTTTTATGAACAGATAGAAGCAGCCAGGAGCCATCATTTGCCTGCATTTTAAGCAGCATTTTTTTATTTGTAAATGTCTGTTTTATGTTAGTAGGTTGTATACAATGTATGTGCGGCGGCAAAAGGGTCGGCTTTAACACCCACATGCCACAAATATGCATCACTGAGCTGCCAATGTTTGTGCACTAGGAGTGTGCTCCATGTGCGCTCCCAGCACAGAGACCAGCTCTCAGTCCCCACTTATGACTGGTAGCCAGTGGGACCGGCTCTCTATTTCATGTGATTACAGCCAATCACAGTGGTCACATGATCATCAATCCTTCCTGCCCAACTACCCCCCCCTCCAGATGTTCAGGCCCTATTACTGTAAATGCATGTTTAAAGTTTCTCTTTAAGCATTATTAAAATCACTGCTTCCAGACAAACAGAACTTATTTTGCTTTGATACATATTCCCCAGGACAGTGACCAGCCCCCCCATGCCATTTTTTTGACAATCCCTTGCCTATTAGCCTAAAATATGGCCAATACTGTTTTTTAACTGCTTCGGGCAGGAATCCTATTGTTCTGGGAGAAAAAGCCTTGTGCGGCTGCTCCGGGCCGTACTTCGGCGTGATATGTCACCTGCTGCGTCCACAGGACATAGCGGATGACTGATCACTACACCGGCCCGTTGCCAGTGTCATGTGATTGCTATGACCAATCACAGCAGATCACATGACAGTTGTAAACAATGAATGGCTTCCTTTCATGTCATTCATTGTATACAATTGTGTTGCTAGCTGTGATTGGTCACAGTGATCACATGGTGCAGACAGGGCCAATCACAGTCTATTTGTACCATGTGATTAGCTGTGACCAATCACAACAATACACAGTGTCTACACACTGTCATTCAGTAAAAATATGTGCTTATAGCAGTGAAATTCACTGCTATAAGCAAGTATAGTTAGTAAAAAAAATACTGATTAACACCCCAGAGTGGTACAGTGTTACTATGGTAACACTGTATTGTTCTGATCACAGTGTGTAAAAAATGTAAAAAAAGAAAAAAAAAGCACAGAAAAAAGATTTTAAAAAATTGAAAAAAAAAAAAAAAATGTTATATATACTGTCACCAGTCAGTGTCCCTGGTCACCGCCACACCAGTTATATGATGATGCTGTACTGCTGTACTGCACTGGTGACAGTATGTAAAAAAAATTAAAAATGTTAAAAAAATATTTTTCTTAATTTTCCAAAAAATGTGACAAAAAAATTAGAACTTCAAAAACACACCATGCCTCTTACTAAATAACACAGACTGTCCACTTTCCAAAAAGGTCATTTGGGGGGTATTTGTACATTCCTGACATTTCTGGCCCCAAGAAATTAGATAGGTCATCAGCACATCAGGATTGATAGATTTTCAGATATATGTACCATAGTTTGTAGACGCTAAAACTTTCCTAAAGACTAAATATTAAACACTGGTTTGGGTTATTTTCACCAAAGACGTAGCAGAATACAATTTGGCCTAAATTTATAAAGAAAGATTATTTATTTGCAAAATTTTATAACTTCCCCGTTCTGTCACTGTGTGGAACAATAAGGGATGGCTGGCGGACATCGAGCCTGCCGGACCCGCTGATTGGCTCCCCTGCTGGCCAATGGGAGCATGCGCGCGCCCACAATAGTGAGTTCCCGAGCCGACGTACAGCTACAGCGATTCGTGGGATTTGCCACCTTGCCGCAGTAAAATTGACAACGGCTGGTCAGCAAGCGGTTAAATAGCATCAAAAGAAAGCTCTATTTGTGTGAAAAAAAAAATGATAGATATTTGTTTTCGGTACAGTGGTGCATGAACACGCGATTGTCATTCAAAGTGCGACAGCTCTGAAAGCTGAAAATTGTCCTGGGCAGGAAGGGGGTAAAAGTGCCGGTATTGAAATGGTTAACATTCTACACATATTAACTTCAATGGGGTTCAGATTCCGCTCTCCAACATGCCTAAGGGGGGTCTTAGGACCAATTCAGTCACAATCCAAGTAACATATGAGTGGTATTTAATACTGCAAGTGGAAAAAAAATAAGATATGGAAATCACACAAACTCCTTGCACACTGTGTAGTAATGGTGATTGAACATAAATATCCTGTACCAAAAGGTCACAAACCAATTAGCCAATCACTGAGCTCATACGTGTTCTGAAATAGGAAATCTCCCATTCCACTACAGAAGCGGAACCTTTTTCTTTTAGATCCTCTTAGCTTTGGCAAGGAATGGCATACACAGAAACACAGATTAAAATTGGAACATCCTGCACATATTAATGTCATATCAGGGCAGTGGATACATGCAACAAAAGGTACATTATTCGAAGGGTGTCAGTTTTTATACAAATGTTCTGCCACGTTTTGCCTAGAAATAGTGCTTAGTGGAATTCTTTTAAATTGTTCAAATTTTCCGCTTATACTGTTCTTTTATGCTTTATTTGAAAAAAAAACACAAAAAAAAAACATTGTCTATCTTGAATGACATCATATTTTTTTTTCTTGCTTCCTCGGAATAAAATGTAACAGGACGCAGATACCGAAGAGCTTTTAACTCAGTTCTCTGCTGTACACTCCTAATTGCAGAATAAGCATTAATGGAAAAATATGCAATATATTCAATTAAGATGTTTTAAGAAAATGTTGAAACTGTATTATTCCGAACCGAAAGAGCTTAAAGCCCAATAAAGAGGTGCCTGGAGACCGCTGATGGGAAATCTGACACGTAAAACTAACAGTGTCCGGTGTCTGTAATAGCTACAGATGAAGCCAATCAATAGCCTGGACAAAATGCTCTTCAGTGTTAGATATCTCTAAATGACTACAGATGCTACATCTTCATCTGAACTTCTTTGATCAGATGGAATATTACAAGCATTTTGGTCCCTTACAGGGCTTGATGCAAAACAAGACAGGAGAGAAGTGCCCTAGGCCAGAAGGTCAAGTTAACCTTGTGGTTTTGCAGCAGAGTGCAGTGGGAGACAGTGCAGGGTCCGATGTTCTGAAGTTTTATACTTGGATAGAGTCAGAAAGTCTGGCTGCTATCTATGATCCAAGCATTAGCAGGCCGAGGAGGAAGCGTTAATGGGGTTTAAGGAAAAGACTGGTAACCTAATATTGGTGAACTGGTGCATCTGTCACTTCTCCGTTCATTACGTTGATTAAACTGTCAAAATGCAAGCAGACTGAATCCTGGAAATCAAGGTTGCCATTGATATTTAGCAGGAGTCCCAATTCACCTAGTAGTCTCTGTCTTGTTTTCCTTGATGGCGGTGTACAGTTTAACAATGGCAAAATGCCTTGCTTGGTAGACTTTAGTTGGAGACTATTAATTACGTGCAAGTCATCACAGTTAATTGTTCATTACTGTAGTTCTTACATTGTATTTCCTGATTGTCTTAAACTTGTCTTAATCTTTGTTAATATAGTGTCAATGTATTGTGTAGCATTTTATACAGTAAAGAGATCTATTCACCTCAGTCCCTACCCCGGAGTAACTTACAGTCAATCTTCACACCACAGTAAACAGATATTAGAGACAAAGGGGGACATAGGAACAGGGGGGATAACAGTCGCAGTTGCCTTTAATTGCCCCTTAGAAAGCCTTTCATTTATACATTGCTATAGACAGTATGCTCCAAATTAGAGACTCTTAAATAGAAAAATTAGGACTGCACCTTACGGAGGGGCCTTGATGAGGCAGTTCAACTTTCGCATAAATTTGCCATTGCGTGCAACTGAACCCTTTGTTTTCAGAGAAAGTTTTTAGACAGTGCCATTTTTGTTGCGGGCTAACTGGTAAGTGTACTGGGAAAGCTTTTGTTTGTTAGTGCCCCTTAGTAACACTCAGCAGAATATTTGAGGCCGGAGGGGTCCCGTAACAATAAGATCATACACAGGATAGATACTGATCCATTATCCCTTGCACTTTTTCATATATGATCTAGATTAGCCTTTTTCAACCAGGGTGCCTTCAGGTTTCTTCAGGGGTGCCTTGGCAAAATGCTTAAAAATTGCCCAAAATTTGTATACAAGCCAGCAGGTAGATCAAGCCTGCCTTTTAGTTACACAAAGCCACAGGTTTTTATTTTGCACCATTACAACCTTCTAGCTGCCGACATCCTAACAGCCAGTCATGCCATCGGTTGCTAAGGAGGACATCAGGCACCTGTACAGTTTCCTTATTTGCCCCTCCCTTGCCCCTCTTTATCAGCCCTGGGGTCACATTAGCTGAGTGAGGGAGAGAAATGGAGGGAGAGGAGAAACATTGGAATACTAGTCAGTATCAGTGTGGAAAAGTGTATTTGCCTTAAAAGAATGATTCATTCTAACATTGGGTGTCCTACGTGTGTCGATGTTGCTGTGTTATGTGGAACTTTTAGTTTAATTTTTTTACATTTTAGAATGGGGAGCCTTGAGATTGCCCAGAATTTTAAAGGGTGCCTTGATCTAAAAAAGGTTGAGAAACACTGACCTAGATAATACATAATCAAGGCCATGGAACTCATGGAGAGACAGCCTTGCTCTGGTCATCGGTAAACTTCCTGCTCTGCAGTCTGGGGTATTTTGCCTGTAGCACTTCTTAGACTGAAGCATTCTTTTCTTGAGATTTTTATGAGGGTGCTTTATACTGTATTAAAGAATGGTAGCTTACCTTTCCATTAGATCATATGCTGCCAATGATTTTGCATTGCAATTCTGCTTTTCTTTAACTTTGCTCCTGGAGATCCTGCCACGATAAGCCCCATATGTTCTGTCCTTTCTTAGGGTGACATCTCTGGTATATTTTTAATCTTTGAAGGTACAGCACTGTCACACTAAGTCAGGTGACTCTACAGTACAAGACGAATATGCTGGTGTGTTGTACATCGGCACATTCAGCTTGATTTCAAATACTGACCACCCACAGAGTCTTAATTTTCTTTAGAAGAACTAAATTTACTTTAAAGGGGTTAGGAAAGACAGGTGGCAGGATTCCAGCAAGGAAAGGGTTAGGTTCAGCGTTTGCATTTGGAAGCCTCCATACATACTGTAGCTATATCATCGCAATTTAGGCTAAAGACCATTTAACCCACCAGTAGGTTTTGGCAAGTTATCCCTAACAACCTAACAAAATCTCACACCTATAAACTTGAGATTTAGTATAAATGAAGGGTTCAGAACCAGAAGTTTGCATCAAATGATTGGAGAGGGTAATAGCATAGTGCGATTTGTATATAAATAAAAACACAAAATCTCCATTCAGGGTTTCCCTGGTGACTAGTGAGAACTGAGCCTAAGACACGAGTGTTGAGGGTGCTAACTGATTCAATAGGTAAAATACAGTATATGTAAACCCAATCACTAAAACTACTAAAATCTCATATCATATTTATAGTGATTCTAAAGGCAGAAGGTTTTTCATCTTAATGCATTCTATGCATCAGGTTAAAAAAACATTCTGTGTGCAGCAGCCCTCCTCAGCCCCCCTAATACTTACCTGAGCCCCATCTCGATCCCAATGTTGCAAGAAAGCCACGAAGTCTGGGGACTCCCCCTCCTCATTGGCTAAAACAGCAGCAGGCACCATTGGGTCTCACTGTTGTCAATCAAAGTCAGTGAGCCAATGAGGAGAGAGAGAGGGCGAGGCCACGGCTCTGTGTCTGAATAGACACACAAAGCAGCGGCTTGGCTCGGGTGCCCCCATAGCAAGCTGCTTGCTGTGGGGGAACTCGGCAGGAGGGGGAGTCTTTTTTTCAGGCACTTCTTATGAGGTGACAACGTTCTGTAGCTTCCTTTCAATTGTTCCTACGCATTGTTCCCCTGTCACAAGGGTTTCAATGCAGATGTGGCTATTTCAACACACAATACGCACACATCGTCTGGAGTACATGTAGACAGTAAGTGGCTGGAAAAGGACTACAGGAGATCAATAGTTGCAATGCAAGAAAGGATGACAAATAGATGAAGACATGTATTTTATTTTAAAAATAAAAAATGTTTATAATGCACAGTGCTTTGGTAAACTAGGTTTCAGGAGTTAAGGTTTATCTAATTTGATGATCAAAATTGAAATATCCTTGCATCTTGTTTTGTAAATGTTCTGCCTTTTAAAATCTTATATATATTACATTGCATTTGCATTTGAAGAGCTCTGTTGTGCACTACTTTGACTAAACTGGCCACACAGCTAATCCCAAACTTTCATTAAAACAGTAACTCTTCATGCCTTTAATAGTCAGGTACATTTCCAAGAACTGGAAGCAACGCAGGCTTGTATAGCTGATTTTACATATCTTTTTATTTTATTTTTAGTTGCTTGCAAAATATATGTATTGCGGCTGTAGTTAGGCCAGGGGCTGAATAAAGTGTTAGCTACAATCACAATAAATGCAGATAGGGGGATGGAAAATGCAAATTGTTGTGTATCTTTACACCCGTAGAATACCGGGGTTATGACAGCAGATAGCTGCCATAACACAAGTATATTCTTAAATGGTGGACGGTCCTCTTTCTGATAAAAGTGGTCTCCGTGACGGATTTGCCACGAGATCACTTTTATCAGGGGCCTCGAGAGGGCCCCCTCCTCCCGCCGCGCTCTGGTCCTCTCCTCCTCTTACCGTAGCCGTCAGTCACGGCGGAGATGATTCGATCTGCTCCCCTGAGAGCTCCATACCATTGGATGGCAGAAGTAACGTCAAACGTCACTTCCGCTCAATGGTCTTAAAGGGGAACTTTTTTTTTTTTTGTAAGACATTTTTTTTTTTATTGCATTTAAGTGTAAATGTGAGATCTGAGGTTTTTTTGACCCCAGATCTCACACTTAAGAGGTCCTGTCATTTTTTATATCACAAGGGATGTTTACATTCCTTGTAATTAGAATAAAAGTGACCCAAATTTTTTTTTTTTTAAAGGGACAGTGTAAAAATAAAAAATAAAAATACATTTAAAGCGCCCCATCCCACCGAACTCACGAACAGAATCGAACGCATACGTAAGTTCTGCCCGCATATGAAAACGGTGATCAAACCACATTTGTGAGGTATTGCCGCCATCATTAGAGTGAGAGCAATACTTCTAACAAAAGACCTCCTTTGTAACTCAAAACTGGTAACCTGTAGAAATTTTTAAACTTCGCCTATGGAGATTTTTAAGAGTTAAAGTTTGTCGCCATTCCACAAGCGGGCGTAATTTTGAAGCATGACATGTTGGGTATCAATTTACTCAGCGTAACATTATCTTTCACAATATAAAAAAATGGGCTAACTTTAATGTTGTCTTATTTTTTATTTAAAAAATGTGTATTTTTTCCAAAAAAATTGCGCTTGTAAGACTGCTGTGCAAATACCGTGTGACATAAAGTATTGCAATGACTGCCATTTTATTCTCTAAAGTGTCTGAAAACATATATATATAATGTTTGGGGGTTCTAAGTAAATTTCTAGCAAAAAAAAAAATTATTTTAACTTGTAAAAAGTTTCAAAAATAGGCTTGGTCCTTAAGTAGTTAAAGACACCTGCTATCATATGCAGATAACGCTAAGTCATTTTTGTTTCTAAAATTGGACACACATAATACAATCTGATTGCACACTCTACTTTAGAGTCACCAACACCTCATGTAGTGAGAAGGCCTTCCTAAGGAGATTGTACAACCAAACTGGCAGTTGTGTGGTTGGTTTAAAATGTCCACACAAAAACATCATATGATAAATAGGTTTTATATAAAAAATAAAGCTAGAAAAAAAGCTTCATGTAAAAAAAAAACAAACATTGGTTTATGAACAAAAACCACACAAGAAATTGTTGAACAATGTGCAATTGTTTGAGCAGCCCAACCAATGATTGGCAATTCCCACAAAGGGCTTCAATTGTCCATGAGCACAATTGGCAGTAATCAGCGTGTAATTACATTAGGGTTCAACTGATACTATAAGCGGTGGGTAACAGGCAATGCTTACTTTAGGCAATTGTGGTTTGGGGAATTGTAAATATGCAGTAATAGGCCATGTGGTTTTGGGGTTATAAAGACTTATACAGTAACTATGGTTCATGTAAACCATACAGTCCTATTGTAATCGTTTCAGGATATATGACTTTAAATAAGGACACCAATTAAGAAAGAGACAAACATTTACCATTAATTTTGTAGAAAAAGTTACTATTTATTTAGTAAAATTTCCTAATTTTGACAAAATGTATTGGAGACAATTTTGAGGGTTATGGAATTTCCTTTTAACTATTTTGGGTCTGCTCTTGTGCCAAAAAACTGAAAGCAACAGTACACAAATAATGATTAAATACCAAAGAAAAAAACACAAATTAGAAAGATCTTTCTATGTTATTGTTGTTTAAACAAATTTGACTAAGCAGCTTGATGAGCAAAACTAAGAGCTTCCCCTTCAGCCAAATCAAATTAGCCAAAATCTCTCCACACATCCTAACTGCCCATAGACCTTAGAACACAGTTGAAAGTACTGGTTACTTTAAGGGCTGGGAATCTTGTGAGAAATTCACTTTTGTCAACAAACTGATATACAGGCATCCCCTGTTTTACAAACATCTGACTTACATCTGATGCATACTTACAAATGGAGAGAGAGAACAGGAAGTGAGACGAAGTTTACCCGTAGGAAGGGAAATTCACTCCTGTTATGCCCTGTACATATGGTCGGATTTTCCGACGGAAAATGTGTGATAGGACCTTGTTGTCAGAAATTACGACCATGTGTGGGCTCCATCGCACATTTTCCATCGGAATTTCCGACACACAAAGTTTGAGAGCTTGCTATAAAATTTTCCGACAACAAAATCCGTTGTCGGAAATTCTGATCGTGTGTATACAAATCCGACGCACAAAGTGCCACGCATGCTCAGAATAAATTAAGAGACGAAAGCTATATGCTACTGCCCCGTTTATAGTCCCGACGTATGTGTTTTACGTCACCACGTTCAGAACGATCGGATTTTCCTACAACTTTGTGTGACCGTGTGTATGCAAGACAAGTTTGAGCCAACATCCGTCGGAAAAAATCCATGGATTTTGTTGTCGGAATGTCCGATCAATGTCCGACCGTGTGTACAGGGCATAAGAGTTATCATGGAAAAAAGGTGTCTCCACTGAAGCTTTATCACCAATACTTGTTTCCACAACAACCTAAATTTTTTTTAAAATACAATTGTCACAGGGACAGAATTCACACTATTAGATTTTTTTCTTATTTCAATGATTTAATTCATGTTTTCAAATTCACAGGAAAAAACAGTGAAGCAGTTACAAGTAATAGAAATGACAAAACGTAAGTGCAAATAAGATGATATTGCAAGCCATATTAAATTAAACTTCACAAAGTGTATAATTGCAGATCCATAAGGGTCCAACCCTTGGGATGGTACATTTGAGGGACTCTGTAATGTAATTACAGAAAAAACAGGCATGCCACCATGGCACCCAAACACCCGTATTGTGAGTGGGTGGGGTCTCTGATAGCTGGCTCTTGTCTTTCCATCTTACCGGTTTTCTGAGAAGTTTAATTGAGTCACTTTACTTCTCTGATATTCTATTTATATCAAATTCCTCATTGGGGATGAACTTCAAGGGATAATTCCCAAACACTTCCCAAACACAATGTCGAACTGCAACAACATGTAGATTGTCTTATGTGACTCTAGGCCCTACTGGGAAGCTTTAGTCACTGTTCAGGGGAGGGTAGGGAAGAGGGGGGATGAGGTGTCAGCTCGCACCTGTATGCCAGATGAACGCATACAATGTCTCATGGGTATCCCCAGGTCAAGTTATTATGGAATGTTTAAGAGGTTATGGAATTCTACCGATTCCGTTAAGTACAGCCAGCAGGCCCAGGTTTTTTTTTTATTGTGTCGAGGTCACCCTTGCTTGGTGGACTAGGTCCTCCATTTTGGCTATTCTCCTTATGCGTTTGAGCCACTCAGAGATACTAGGGGGTGTTGTTTCTCCAATGTATGGGTATGCATTGTTTGGCAGCAATGATAGGGGGGGGGAGGGCGAGAGATCTTTTGTAGGTCGATTGGGGTATGGATGTGTGGTGAAGCAGGTATTGTGCTGAGGTGAAGTCTGGAGTGTAGTTTGTTATTTGAGTGGTAAGGCGATGTATTTCTTTCCAGAAGGGCTGTATTAATGGGAAATCCTACCACATGTGGAGCATGGAGCCCTGGGCTACGTTGCATCTCCAGCAGAGTGTGGAGACACTGGGATGGTATTTGTGGATCTTATCTACACTATTCGATCCTCTGCAGATTTTGTCTTTAGAGTTACCAAAACCATATAATATGAGGTCAAACCTTAAGAGTTTCAATTTGTATGCAATCAGGCAGGCCATGGTTTTGGTAAATCTGAAGACATAAATGTGCAGAAAATCTAATAGTCAGTAGGGTTCAATATTGAGATGACCTACTCTTTGCAACTGTAACAGCTTCAATTCTTCTGGGAAGGCTGTCCCCAAGGTTTAGGAGTGTGTCTATGGGAATGTTTGGCCATTCTTCCAGAATTTGTGAGGTCAGGCACTGAAGTTGGACGAGAAGACCCGGCTTGCAGTCTCCACTTTAATTCATCTCAAAGGTGTTCTATCAGGTTGAGGTTAGGACTCTGTGCAGGCCAGTCAAGTTCCTCCACCCCAAACTCACTCCTCCATGTCTTTATGGACCCTGCTTTGTGCACTGGTGTGCAGTCATGTTGAAACAGGAAAGGGTCATCCCCAAACTGTTCCCACAAAGTTGGGAACATGAAATTGTCCAAAATTTCTTGGTATGCTGACTCCTCAAGAGTTCCCTTCACTGGAACTAAGGGGCCAAGCCCAACCCCTGAAAAACAACCCTACTCCATAATCCCCCCTCAACCAAATGATTTGGACCAGTGCACAAAGCAAATATATAGCATATAGAAGAGTTACAATTTCTTTTTTTTTTTTTTTTTTATGAAAAAAATAAACAATTTTATTAACTATAAAAACAGTTGAAAATACATTACAGTCTGTACGATTAAGTATGAATTCAGGGTGTGCAGATCCCCAACAATTAACAGAGGTGTGGCCTACGCGCTTCGCAGACAGTGCCGCTTCGTCAGGGCCTTGAAGATAGCACAATATGACGTCGTGTGAATTCTACAGATAAGACATTAATTAGTTTTTACATAGGTGTATGTTAATAACATATCATCATTATTATCATAGTAAGATCTAAATGTATATAAAACATTGAACATGCAAATACAGTTACATTTTCAGCCTTTTGGGAGTATAGCGATGCTTCTCATATGGGGAGTTAGGACAAAGAGGGTCGATTACATGCTGTTGGTTGTCTAGATATATGACATTAGAGTATGGAAATATATAAAGAAATACATGTAAAAGCCATAATGTTTCATGAACGTGTATTTCTCACTCACCAGAAGACTGTAATCAGAGAACACCGGCTTGGCGGAACAATGTGAGGCCTGGGAGCCCATGGGAATGCTCCACCCCACCTCAACCAAGGAGAATGGGTGGGTCCCTATGTATGCAGATAGTAAAGTATGGTAAGCCAGGTGGTTAGATAGAGGCCTCTAGGAGATGGAAAATAGCCAAAGTAACGGAAACAAAAGAAGAGGAAAGAACAAAATAAATGTGAATAGGAGTGGGAAGAGGGAAAAGGGGGGAGAGGGATGGTGAGAGAAGAATGGGACTGGGGAGGGGAAAAAAAAAAAAAGCGGGGGGGGGGAGAAAAAAGGGAAGCAAAAGGAGGGGAGCCCAAAAGGCAAAGCAGAGAGGGAAAGGCAAGGGGGGATGGGAAGCACTGGAAAAGAAGGGGAGAGGGAAAGAAGGAGGGAAGGAGAAGGAAAAGAAAGGGGGAGGGTGGAGAGGAAAGGGGTGGAAAAAGGAGGGGAAGTGCAAAGGCGAAAGCGGGAGATAGGGAAAAAAAAAGGGGGGGGGGGGGACAAGGGAAGGGAGGACAATGAAAATGAAGGGAACAAAAAATAAAGAGGAGAAACACCCGATGAAAAGAATATAATATGAAATAAAAATATAAAAACCCCTCCAAAAGTGAGAAAAGTCAAAGAGCAACGATGACACATTTATGATGGGAGTGTCCAATAACGGAATACTGGCAAGAAGTTCTAAAAAATATAGGGGAGATAACTGAACAAAATATGGACCTGCTTGTTTCACGATAATAAATTACCAAAGAAACAATATATGAGATCAATGGCCCCAAAACTCCTGAATGCCACAAAGGGTCTGATCCCAAAATATTGGCTAAAAAGTGGAAAACCAGATATAAGAGAGTGGTACGAAAAAATTGACTATTACTGTAAAATGGACTTGCTGAGAAACAGGGAGGGAAGAGATAATAAGTGTAACTGTCTCTGGGAGGGATGGAAATTATATAAAACCTCGGATATATATTTAGACAAGATGAAGGAAGGAGTAGGTATTTGAGCTAGAATGTTAGGGAACTTGGGAAGTAGCAAACCAGATAGAAGGGGGGGGGGGAGGATGGGAAGCTGGGGTCAATCGACTGAGAGATAAGGAAGGGACAGAGGAATTGTGGTAATCCCACATCTTGTTTTTTAAATTTTTTTGTAACTAAATAAATTAAATATTTGTTCGGAAAAATATCAAAGATAATCTTAAATAAATCCACAATGATGTGAAAAATGAGAGGGGACAAATTTGAGCTCCAAAGTTGTCCCTGTCCCTCCGGATCCTGGGGATCTATTCCAGTTCCCTGATCCGGGCGACTTGAACGACCCCAGGAACTCTCCTCCCATACACACCTCCCAGGATGCTAATTGGGTGGCTACAATTCCCTACATAAGGTACATCTCCTTAGTCTCTCCTCAGTGGCTCACCTGTTCACTTGTGTGGGGAACGCTGAGGGGAGACTCTGTTTGCAAGATCATAGGTATGTAAACCTTTTTTCCACTCTGGTCATTGGTCTGAACACATGTCTGTATACATGTTTAAATAGTCTTCCCCTATAAGCTAACATTTTTGCATGTTTGGATTAAATCTCCAGCTAGCTGTGAATTCCGCTCTCCTTCTTACTCTGGAATGTTCTTTCCTTGATCGTTTTTTCCAAGGCCTAGAGATACACACCCTCCTCTTACCATAGTGAATAACCACAATTCAAGCATAGTGAATCTTTCGACTCCTAAGAGCATACTAATTTCCCAATAAGACTCTTTATATACCCCTATGCAGCCACTTGGTAAGCAATCTTTTTTTTTTCTTAAATAATCTTTATTAACAATTCTTAATTTTACATACACCATAATAAAACATCCGCAAATTCATGTAGACGTACTCCGCTAGTAGGGGGGCCGTGTATCCCTCAACCGTTCCACCCCCACTCCCATTACCTCTACATATCTTATCCACCAAATAACTTCGTACGGTACAATAGGGCGACAGGTAGCTATTTTCCCCCCAGCCCTCCCGCCTTCCCCTTGCTCTCGTCCCACCCTAAGCCAGAACCTCCCTTTTATTCCTGACACCCTACGCTTGCTAACCAAGGGTTCCACATCTTTTTAAATTTTTTAAGGTTCCCTCTTCTGATATATAGGGCTCTCTCCTTCCATATTACGTCATTTATTGTTTTAACCCACTCATTAACTGCCGGGGGAAGGGCTGATTGCCATCTCTGCATAATAAGCTTCCGAGCCTGGTATAGGCATCTCAAAACCACTATCTTAACCGCTGCCTCCTCCAGGCTCCATGCCCTATATCCAAGAATGCAGAGTCTGACGTCTGTCTCTAGGGAAATCCCCCACTTGTCTCCAATAGAGCCCACAACCCCAACCAGTAACGTACTAGTTTGGGGCACCTCCATACCATGTGTATCAGGTCACCCTCCTCCCCACACCTGGGGCATTTGGCGTCGGGACTTACACCAAAACGGAATAGTTTTTTTGGGGTGTAGTATGCTCTGTATAGCAACATTAGGTGAGAGAGTCTCTGTGCAGGTGAAACTGAAACCTCCTGCCCCACCTCCAAAATTTCCCTCCATTGTGTATCAGTTAACTTTCCCACATCCTTCTCCCACCCCTCCCTGCAGCCGAGGTGCTCTGATCTAACGACAGTTTCCTTGCACAGTTGCGTATATATTCCGGAAATAAAACCCTTCATCTTCCCGGGTCTAATCACTCTCTGTAGCAGTGCAGCATCTGTCCAAACTGGGGGACCTACCCTAAATTGTACCTCCAGAGCCGCTCTCATTTGTAAATACCTGAAAAATGTTTGTCTTGGAATACTATATTCCTTTTGAAGATCCTCAAAAGTTTTCAATACGTTCCCTCTGTACAGTTGGGATAGTCTATTTATACCCCACCTCGCCCATTCCTTAAATTCCCCCATAGCTACTATCTCCTGTAGGTTTCTGTTATGCCAGAGGGGAGCGTATTCTGTAAACCCGACATATCCCATTAAGGTCTTTGTTGCTTTCCAAACTTTTATTATTAGCTTGGTTGTGGGACCGCTACCAGATAGTGAGTCTGCCTCCAGTGCCTCCGCTACGATTTTATGGGGTGCCTCCAGAGTTAGCAAACCTCTATCAGCATTTCCACCCCCTACATGCTGCAACTGTGCTGCCAAAAAGTAGCACCTCGGATGCGGGAGAGCTATTCCTCCTTCTTTAACTGGTAACTGTAGGTTCTGAAGGCTGATCCTGGCCTTCCCCCTTCTCCATAACAGTTCCCTAAAAAGTGAGTCAATCTTTTTAAACCACTTTTTATTCACCCACACCGGTGAATTGTGTAGCAAATACAGCAATTGAGGCAAGATTGGGATCTTTTGATATATTTATGCCCAAATAACGAATCATTGAGACTATTTTTAGGTGTGGAATTCCCGACAAGTCCTGACCATTAAGTGTATCTAATGGCAATAGTGCAGACTTCCTCCAATTCACCACCAGTCCCGACACATTGCCAAACTTCTCCATTATATCCATTACCTGCCTAAGAGAGCCTCCCGTATCTCCAAGAAACAATAAGACGTCGTCGGCATACAGGGCAATCCTCTCCTCTCCTATTCTTCTTACGAACCCCTCAATCTTTGAGCTGGACCTAATATGAATTGCTAGTGGCTCCATGGCAAGGGCAAAAAGCAGGGGGGACAGGGGGCACCCCTGTCTTGTACCCCTCTCTAAGCATATTTTCCCTGAAAAGTCTTTATTAACCCTAACCCTTGCGCTTGGGCCCCTGTACAGTATTTTTATCCACCTTCTAAAGACAGGGCCCAGACCAAACTCCTCCAACACCCGCCAGAGATAGGGCCACTCCAAACTGTCAAAGGCCTTAGTTATGTCCAGGGATAGTACTGCTCTTGATCCCATATTCTCTGTCGGGGTCTGAAGATTCATATATACCCTCCTGATGTTCATGCTCGTGGTTCTATGAGAAATGAATCCCGTTTGGTCCACGTGGATAAGTTTATGTATAATTTTGTTAAGCCTGGCAGCCAACACCCTTGCCAGGATCTTGGCGTCTGTACACAACAGAGATATAGGCCTGTATGCCGACGGGTCCAGTGGGTCACCCCCTTCTTTATGAAGCAAGATAATATCTGTTTCGGACATCGAAACAGGCAAACACCCTCCCTGTAGAGCCCAGCTCAGTGTTTTCAGTAGTTCTGGCAGGAGGATCTTCCCGTATTGCTTATAGGTCTCTACCGGAAGACCATCCGGTCCTGGAGATTTTTGGTTTGCCATTCCATTTACAGCTTGTTGCACTTCAGCTAGTGTAATTGGCGCATCCATACCCTCTCTATCCTCTTCAGTAACCATGGGGACCCGTATACCCTTAAAAAAGTTTTCCATGTCCTTCTCCTCAACGATCCCCTGCGACCTATACAGATTTTCGTAATACTTCTCGAATGTGCCTGTGATTTCTAGACTCTGAGAAGATATCTCGCCCTTTGGGGTCCTGATTGCCGGGATCGTCGAGGAGGAGGAGTTGGTTTTAACCAAGTAGGCCAACATACGTCCCACACTTTCACCTTCCCCAAAGGTCCGTTGTTTCTGGAAAAGTTGCTTATTTTCACCCCTCTTCAGGACTGCTGTTCTATAGGCCTCCTGTTTTTCCTCCCACTGTTTCTGCTTCTCTGGAGTAGGATCTTCTATAAATTGCTTCTCTGCCAACTCCAGTTCCCTCCTGATTCCTTCCTCCCACTCCCTTGCCCTCTTTTTAACTCCTGCCACCCCCTGGATCAGAATGCCCCTAAGGAATGCCTTCAATGTGTCCCATTGTACACCCACTGTAGTTGAACCTTCATTAGATTTTAAAAAGTCTTCTAACTTTGTTGTTATCCTCTCTGGTTCCCCCATTAACTCCAACCAATATGGGCTTAGCTTCCAGCCTCCCTGACCCCTATGCCCACTGAGGCCACCATCAGGGAGTGATCCGAGACCCCTCTCGGATAATATACTACATCCTTTATTAATGGTACTGCCTCCACGTTCCCCAGGGTCATATCAATCCTGGAAAAGGTGGAGTGGGAGGCAGAGAAGCAGGAGTATTGCCTTACTCCAGGGTTCCGGGCCCTCCATATATCCAATAGGCCTGCCTCCTCTAGGAATTGACCCAACCGGCCCCCTGCTACACTGTTTACTTGGACTCTCGATGGATATCTGTCCAGCTCTCTGTTCAGCACCTCGTTAAAGTCCCCTAATACTATCACCGGGGTGTCTGTTTTATCCAACATAAACTCCATTAGGCTGTACAACACTTCCAGTTTAAAAGGTGGGGGGATATAAATGTTGGCAATGACATACATTCTATTTTCAATAGAGCAGTATAAAAAAACATAACGACCCAAACTATCTATCCTGGTCTGCCTACAGGAGAACATCACACTTCTTGTTACCAATATACTCACCCCCCTAGAGTAAGAGGAGTAAACCGAGTGGTATTGGGCCTGAAACCTCCTACTTGGGAGACATTTCATCGTGTCCTTTGTCAGGTGTGTCTCCTGTAGGCAGACCAAACCCACCCCCCCTAACTCCAGTAACAAAAAAATGGCGGCCCTCTTATTTGGGTTCCCCATCTCCCGTACGTTCCAGGAGCCTATTTTAAGGACCTTAGACTGCATCAAACAAGCAACAGGCAAGAGCTGGCCCCTAGGAAACCAAAAATAATGGGCGCCTTAAACTTGGTACATTGCCTTGTGCCGGAAAATAACACCTTCTTGCCCATTATAACTCCCAGAAAACCCGTAAGATAACTAAAATGAAAAACCTCTATTAATACCATGTTGTGTACTACGTATAAAAAGGAGGAAGAGAAAGAAAACAAAAGAAAAAGTGTTCCCTTAATTACCCGCTGTACTTTATGGCCCATAGGGCTTCCTTACTATTATATTCCATTCCAGTAAACATTCTAAGTGTCCCCTTTTTCATAGTGTTTACATTTACCACACATGTGCTTAATCCTGCATCCCCCCTCCCCCCTTTTCCCCTAGCTACCCCCCCAAGTGCTATGTGCATTTTAATTCCTCTTTGAAATAAATTTACAACCCCCCACCCTCTCCACCACCCGCCCCCCCCTCCCCCCCCCCCCGCCCCCCCCCACCAGTCCCCCCCCACCAATCCCCCCCATCCCCCCCACCCCTTCCCCCCCCCTCCCCCACCTTACCAGGTTTGCCCCTGGGGCTCTATTCGTGACCACCTCATATATTCCTTTCAAAATACCCCTTCCTAACATTCCCCCCCTCCCTCCACCAATAGTATCCACATGTGCCAAATTTTAAATATAATATCCTCCTCCTCCCCCATTCCTACTCTACCATACACCATCATTCTTCCTCTCTATACCAAGTTCATATTGCTTCCCACAGTCCAGATCTTCTTATCTTCTTATCGAGCACCCTAACACTCTGGACTCCTTTCTTTGGGTTTCAGTCTTTGTTTGTTTTCTTCATACCAGCGGGTTACCCCCACCGGGGAATCGAAAAAGAGAACCTCTCCAATTGCCTCAACCCGTAGCCTAGCTGGGTACAGTAAGGCGTACTTGACTTCAAATTTTTGTAGGGTGCGTTTGATCTCCACAAGACCTTCCCTGCGTCTCTGCAGCTCCGGTGAAAAGTCAGCGAAGAATGAAACCTTTGCTCCGTTGTAAAGAATAAGCCCCTTCTCTCTGGCTTTACGCAATAAAATTATCTTGTCACAGTGGTTCAGAAATTTCATTAATAAGGACCTGGGGCGCCCTCCAGGGAGCGGGGCCCTGAAGGGGACCCGGTGGGCTCTCTCAATCGCAAACTGTGGGGAAAATGCATCCCTTCCGTATATTTCTGTGAGCCATCCTTCCAAAAAGGCAATGGGACTCTGCCCTTCACATCTCTCTGGGAGACCCACTATTCTTATATTGTCCCTTCTCAGGCGGTTTTCCATTTCATCCATTTTTTCATTAATTCTACCCAGTTGCTCCTTCATAGATTTAACATCTTGCTGTAGAGGAAAAACATCGTCCTCCATTTGACTCACTCTTCCCTCCAAGCCAGTTATTCTGTCTACTGCCTTTTGCAACTCCTGCTTTATTAATAATAGTTCATCTTTAACCTCTTTAATTTGGCAGCTTAACCCCTCCACTGATGCCTTACAAGAGTTAATCGCCTGTAAAACTTCCCTCAGAGTAGGTTCTACCTCTGTAACGGAGACGGTAGTTGGTAGTGGTAAATGAGCTTTTTCCCCTGCCCCTGTGCCTTTATTAACATTCGGGTTTTTATGCCCTGCTCCAGCTGAGGTTGATGATGCCTGTCCTTGACTTTTCCTATCCCCGGTGGTCTTAAGTTGCGAAAGTTGCCCGTTCTTAGTGAGGGTCTGTTCAGGGGTGTGTGCAAACCTCTCCAATTTTGCTGCTGCTGCTGCCGCCTGGTTCCCCTTCTCCTTTGCTGACCGTAATGACTGGGGCCCCAAATTCTCCATATTGACTGGCTCCTCCCCTCTCCTCCTTGACATTGCCATTATTGCCTTTATGTACCCGAGTACCCAATACTACCAGGGGAAAACGAATAGGGCAAGAGTGAAGCCAGGGAGCAGCAGAAAAAGTTGGCCGAGATTACACAGGCAGGTACTGTCTCTTTAATGCAAGGATCTATCTACACCCCTGCAATCTCCAATCGGCCGATGTACATGTTCAGCAGTTTAAGTATTTAATATACTAGTCAGATACGTCACGGCTGCCCGTTCACTTCTCCTTCCCCCTGTTGTAGTATAGGGCCACAGGGTAACAACCTACTGTCCTTTAGCCAAGCACAATGAACTGTAGTAAGTTGAGAGGGTTAAAACCCTCTTTTCAAGTCCCGCTCACCTGCTCCGGTCCCCAGAGTCCCAGGACCCAGCATCCAGCTCCTTACCAACCTCCACAGTATATCATAGTCAGTTTAGCATAGGCATAGGCTCACCGCAGGACTTCAGTTCCACTTGTCCACCTCTCCTCCTCTCTCGCCGCTCCGTAGCGGCACACTGAAAGCCGCTCCACCAGCTCCCGGGTACGCAGGAGCAGTAGTTGCCGCGGCTCCAGTGAGGACGCCACAGTGCAGTTGACTTGTTCTGGTAGCCGGCACCGGTTTCTACGTCTTCCTCGCCTGCCCGCCTTGCAACGGCCACACCGAGACACAAGCACAGGCTGCCAAGTAGTGGCAGCCGGCCAAGCGCTCCAACACACCAATATCGGCAGGTAGACAGTGGGGTAGAGAGACTCTCAACAGACTACTCGCTCCACTCCACACTCCATCCACACCCTCATCCGGTCACGTCCCCATCAGAGTTACAATTTCTAACAATGTTTTATTATGCCCCGTACACACGGTCGGACTTTGTTCGACATTCCGACAACAAAATCCTAGGATTTTTTCCGACGGATGTTGGCTCAAACTTGTCTTGCATACACACGATCACACAAAGTTGTCGGAAAATCCGATCGTTCTAAACGCGGTGACGTAAAACACGTACGTCGGGACTATAAACGGGGCAGTGGCCAATAGCTTTCATCTCTTTATTTATTCTGAGCATGCGTGGCACTTTGTCCGTCGGATTTGTGTACACACGATCGGAATTTCCGACAACGGATTTTGTTGTCGGAAAATTTTATATCCTGCTCTCAAACTTTGTGTGTCGGAAAATCCGATGGAAAATGTGTGATGGAGCCTACACACGGTCGGAATTTCCGACAACAAGGTCCTATCACACATTTTCCGTCGGAAAATCCGACCGTGTGTACGGGGCATTACTGTCTGTGCCTGCCTGTCCCAGTGACAACTGTGACAACTGACAACTCCTTTCGTGTACAGGCATCACAGGGAAAGGAACTGAAGTATAATTTCCTCAATGGGTTCACAGACAGAAATAAAAATCTGAAAGAAACATTAACCACTTAGTGACCACCCGCCGCAGTTTTACGTCGGCTGTTTGAAGGAGGATATCGTTGTTATGGCAGCAGCTAGCTGCCATAACCCTGTTATCCTCTTCTTCAGTGGGCGGTCCGCTACAAGATAAAAGTGGTCTCTGTGGTGGATTCGCCGCGAGATCACTTTTATCAGTGGCGGGAGAGGGGCCCCCTCTCTGCGATCCGGTGCCCTCCGCCACTTACCGGAGCCGCCGGCAGTGGCTGAGGTGATCGCGTCTGTTCTCCTGTCAGGTGTGGAGACGAGTGAGGGGAAGATGGCCCCCACCTGTCTCCATACATTTGCTGGGCGGAAGCGACATCAAAACGTCACTTCCGCCCACAGCTCTTAAAGGGCCATTTTTTTTAAATGATTTTTTAAATGACAATTTTTTTTTTTTTTTTTAATTGCATTTTAGTGTAAATATGAGATCTGAGGTCTTTTTGACCCCAGATTTCATAGCTAAGAGGTCCTGTCATGCTTTTTTCTATTACAAGGGATGTTTACATTCCTTGTAATAGGAATAAAAGTGACAATTTTTTTTTTCACAACAGTGTAAAAATAAAATATAAAAGGTAAAATAAATAAGAAAAATAAATAATTTGTTTTTAATCGTGCCCCGTCCCGATGAGCTTGCGTGCAGAAGCGAACGCATACGTAAGTAGCACCCGCATATGAAAACAGTGTTCAAACCACACATGTGAGGTATCGCCGCGATCGGTAGAGTGAGAGCAATAAATCTAGCCCTAGACCTTCTCTGTAACTCAAAACATGCAACCTGTAGAATTTTTTAAATGTCGCCTATGGAGGTTTTTTTAAGGGTAAAAGTTTGTCGCCATTCCACGAGCGGGTGCAATTTTGAAGCATGACATGTTGGGCTAACCTTACTGTTGTCTTATTTTTAATTCAAAAAAGTGTATTTTTTCCAAAAAATGTGCAAATACGGTGTGACAGAAAGTATTGCAACAACCGCCATTTTATTCTCTAGGGTGTTAGAAAAAAAATGTATAATGTTTGGGGGTTCTAAGTAATTTTATAGCAAAAAAAAACAGTTTTTAACTTGTAAACAACAGATCTCAGAAAGAGGCTCGGTCCTTAAGTGGTTGGCTGTATTGGCCACTTCATACAATGCTTCCAGTTTAATAGGACATTTAAACACTGCAGATATCACTACAATATCCATTACTGGGGATATTTTGGCAGAATTTCTTTCCTTTTAGCAAAATCTTTATGCTTCTAAAACCTATAACACTATTATGGCAATACACTCCTTTTCAGACATTTTTACACTCCCTAAATTGACCCTGGAAGACAGAGACCATCCACACTCTGATCTTACACTCACTAACTGAGTCCCTTAACTTCCTACCAGTGCTGGGTATAGATGGGGTTCTGATAGAAGATTACAAAAAATTATTCTTCATATCTGCTACCACGCCTACTGCAAGTACTGAAAGAAGCATATACTTGCTCCAATTATTTTAATGACTGACACAGACCTTCCAAAACCGGAGTTTTACCAGCGTAATATGTTGCTACCCACTGATATTAAAATTCAGGCTAAATTTTTAGCTCTTCTTCTTTCCAAAGTTACATCTAAGCTGGTAATCACAGACTAGTCTGGGTTAATCTCTCAAAGGTCTACTATAACAAATATAGTTTTTCTCAATATACAATTCAACTAAGCATGGGCAATTGAGCGATATCAACATCATTGAATGGGACTATATTTGTGAGGTAATGTGCACAATGCGCATAGGCCCAAAATTTATCAGATAGAAACAACTTATATACTCCTCCCCAACAGCCATAATACTTATTAACAATTCCCTCTTGTCACCTTTCCTGCTGGTAAGAGGTGCTAGACAATGTTGTCTGCTCTCCCTGTTACCAAATGCATTGCTATTGAACAATATTACAACAGCAGTCGGGCAAAACCCTTATACCACTGGATTCATTAGACATGCTAGGGAACATAAAATAATTCTATATGCTGATGATGCCCCTTTATTCCTAGGAGACATTACTGTCCCACTGGAAAATGAAATGGCTAATGTACGAAACTTTGGTTGATTCTCAGGATCTTTTAAAAAATTGGGACAAATCCACATTACTGCCACTTGACCCACTTCCCCACTCAGTCCCTGATTAGTCTCAGCAAATTAAGATTGTAGACTCCTTCCACTACTTGGGTGTAATAATCTCAGTAGCCCCTTAAGTCTATTTTATTTCCCTTGCTTGGTAGTTTTAAAGAAAAATCTAAAAGTTGGTCTCAACTCTGGTCCTAACTCCCTGTGACTATAGTGAACCTCTTTTAAATTATATGGCTTCACCAACTTGTATACATTATAATTTGTAAGCCAGTGCTTCTCAAAATATGTACATCCTTATACTACACCAAAATACCAAAATTAAATGAATTCATAAATGTTAGAATATTATTCCAAATTCATAATTCGGCACTTATAGGTGTTATATTATATTCATGGCAAGCTTGCAAAACATATTTGGTTTTATGATTAATCATGATAAATAGAGTATGTGTGAATGACCTTGATCAATTGATTTGACATGATTCTTCATCTAAAGCTGAGCATTGCTGGATTTTTCTGGTGTAGCCAATTTGAGTATGACATTTAAAGTATCTTGGTGTAGAATGTCATGAGAAGACAAAAATAGACACGTGTCCACGTAGCTAAAAGGAATATACATTGTGAATTATATCCTGTTAAGTTAAGTTAGTTTGAAGTTCCAGTCATATTAATAAGTACTAGTATATAGTTACTTAATGTAAAGTTGATAATATGTGTTCATATTATATAGATGTTTGGTTATATGACATTACATGATCAGTACATTACTTCAAGTATGGGTATACATATGTGTACATATATGGGTACATTACTTCAAGTATTACTTCATGGAGTGTTACATGTGGGCTTGTCAATCCTATGTTATATATGACTCTGAGTTAGAATCTTCTCTTGTATAGCATATTGCTAAAGTTAGCAGATATGAATATGTGCCATACAAGGTTCTAAGTTGGTGTGAGGTTATGACGTTCACACGTTCACATGTAACATATAAAGCCAATGCTTCCATATTGAAGGTCACACAGACACACAGACAGACACACACAGACACATAGTCACTAGGATAGATGACATTGACATGTTCACAAGACACTTTGAGACAAGGTGGGTCAGCTGTCAATTCTGCCAGAAGACTGAGAACGTCATTTCCTGTTTCTTCTTGGACGACACACAAGACAGCACAGCAGCCATGAAGCACACATGCTTTCATAAGCTTATTACAGCTTTATAACTTTTTATTCTATTTCATATATTTTTACCTACACTGAACTGAACTATTATATTTTTTACATTGTATTTATGATGCCAATTGTGTGACAATAAACTCACACTTTGTTTTAAGTCAGTTTGACTATCAATGCTATTCATCCAGAAGCATCTCTGAGATACAAGAATATTTAGATATTAATAATATTCTTCAATAAATAAAAAGGTTTTAATGCTTTGTGGAAAAAAAAATATATGTTACTGAGCTGAATAAACTTTAAAGATCAGACTCATGGAAAAACAACTGGCATTACCCATCTCACTCAACTACAGTTTATCTTGTCAATACCCTTAAAAAAAACGTTCAAGCAACTACAGAGTTCTCCCTCCCAAGATCTATGCTTTTTAGTTATCTCCAACTCCAACATGCCCTTACTAGTCAACAAAAACTTACTGACTTAACCTTGCATAAAACAGAAATGATTTCATTCATTTTTCACTCTTTGTGAAAGAAGGGTCTCATCTCCAAAACATATACTGTACTGTGTACCATCTCTAATTATTCACTGATATTACCAGTTACGGACCCCTGCTGTGAGCCGCTCTATGCGGCAGTGTGAACCCAGCCTAAAGGTAAATGAATACAAGACCTAGGTCAGCTTATGGATAAGCACTGGCTTAAGATGCTAGAGTGCCTCAAATGTCACAGCTATTTTTCCTGCCCTAAACTGGCAAGATACTGGCAAGATGTATTTTCTGGAGCAGTGGGGCTTTTAACCCACATTGTTTTCCTAAGCCAAAGATGGGTCTCTTGGACATTTTGAAATACCAACTAAGGACCCTCACCTTGAAATAGCAGTGATCAGAAAAACAATAGCACAGCACTGGTTATCCTCCCAACTTCTCACATTATACCAGTGGTTAGAAAATATGAACTATCTTTTACACCTAAAAAGCTTAACTTACACTTGCAGAGGTAGCTGACAAAAATTGGATGTGGAATTTGATGGATGATTAGATGACCCTACTCTTGCACCAGCAGTTTTAGTAATAAACAACCTTTTAGGAGGCTACAGCCCTCAGAGAACATAGCTGGTCTGACCCACCTCTCCTCCTCTTTATAACACCTCTGCCATGCTAGACTGATGAAGTAAATGGACACTCAGACCACAGTACACCTGTAACTGCAATAATATTAGTGTATGTTTATGCATTTTTATTCATGATTTTCACATTCTTCTTAAAAGTTTACATGGCACACCGACAAGTTATATTTTATGTCTAAGCTGAAAGTTTATGTAAAATGTCAAATATTTCTCATGCTGCTCCAGGTGAGATCAGACTAATAGAAAAACTGGCATTCACGCTCCAAAATCATATTCCAGGTCCTGGTCTCCACCGTAGCAACCAAATGCACCAGCGACAACAACACTGCACACCAAGATTCAGAATAATTCTTCCTTACCAAAATAGCCAGCAGAAACAATTTCTGTTCTAACACGTTTTGTGCTAGGCACAGCACTTTCTTTGAGAAAAACTAAAACTAAATGTTCAGTTAGGCTTTAAAATCCAACCCTTTTTCCTAGCTAACTTTACTTTTGATGTACCATTCCTGCCTTCTCTCTTCCATAAGCTCTGTTTTGGAAGAGCCACATTTTGCTATTATGCATTTAATTTTATGACTATAGTAAAAAATACCAAGCATACCTAACATATGACGTCTGACTGTTAATAATAAACCTACTGGGGTTACTTGGGCAACAAATATGTGATGTCCATTATGGTAGAGCTTGGATTGGGTCTCTGCCACGTTACATACGTCTGTGCTCTCTAGTAAAGAAAGCTCCTCTAGGACAGAGAAGCCTGTTATCACATCTGCCTTTCGTTTCCCTAGCCCCAGGCAGAGTATGTTCAGCAAGGATAATCTTTTCCTGTTTTTACCTGTTAATCCCTTCTTCATTTCCTGTTGTCCTCCTCAATAATGTCAACACAAAGCAATATTCTTATGTGGTTCTGCTATACCTATAATGAGCATCGTTCTTACATAGTTTAAAAATGATAGCTGAGGAATGATGGGCTTTAGTCAGCTTGTTGGCTTTTCATAATTACCTGTGCCTTCATTTAGATGTAATTTCAAATATACTATAACTATAGGTTGTGTAAACTGCCATGCACAAATAGTACAGACTATTCCAGAGACTTTGCTGATGTGCTTGCTTTATAAAATGTATACTTTCAGGTTAGATGTAATAAACATATGTTGTTAGATGTAATAGGAAGAGGGTATTTTAAACATTCCAGCAGTTGGCCATCGTGTCTTCAACTTTTGCAAATGTTTTATATTTTTACATTCATACCTTGAAATCTAGCTTTCCCATTGATTCCCTTGCAATAGTAGAATAGTAAAAAAATATATTTTTTAAAGCATAAGTCCAGCCAAAAACGTCATCACTTCATCTACTCTGACAGATGCTTTGGGAAGCTTATCCTGTAATTGATTTTTTTTTATCAGCACTTAAAGTATATGCATAGCCAAAACTTTTTTGTTTGCTTTGGATAGAGTTATAACTCTATGGGTTGTGGGTCTTTACTGCCATCTGGGGCTCCATTACAGAGATTTCCCCTCTATTGCTGTCATGATGATACTGGTTTTACCACACATGATATAGGAAAAAATCAGCACCAGTGACACAGGCCATGGTTCTAGCATACCCCTACTTGTAATTTCCTTATTTCCTGTCGGAAGCTATAAAAGCCCAACAGAGGCTTTACCCATTCCCCCATTATAAGCAAAGCTAAAAAGAAAATTGTTTTAGCTGAACTTTGACTGTTTTATAATGCCAACATATTTTGCAGTTGGCAAATCAACTCAACAGCTGCTGCTAAAAAAATATATTGCATGAAAGCTACACAGAGAAACTGATTTAATGAAGAAGATGAAAATGTTCATAAAATAAATAGTGTGAATATTCACTTCAATTATCCAATTATGGGCAGAGATCTGCTTTTCAGAGCAAAGTAAAAAATCACAACGTATTGTGTGAAATTCTCAATTAATTTAGTACATCTAAAAAAAGTGTCTGATGAAAGCATAAAGTGCATTTTTAATGCTTATTTATTTTTTGGATTCCAGTGACAACCAAAATTTCCCAGACAGTCAGATGCCCTGCCTTCTGTCTTCTCCCCACTACTGCTCCTACCAACTCTCGCTCATTCTACATCCATACACTGATAAAACCTCCAGTACTCTGAGACATGCCCCTTCACATAAATCACAGTCCCACATTACCTCCCTCACCCTCCTGCTTCTCCTAATCTCTGGTGACATATCCCCAAACCCTGGGCCACCATCATCTGTCTTTGCCCATCGCTCCCATCCCCCTACACCCTCTGGCAGGAGCCGCAACCCACAGAACTTGGTCTCTATTCCTCTTTCCAAAACCAGCCCCCCCTTTTCCTGTGCCCTGTGGAATGCACGTTCTGTCTGCAACAAACTCACCACCCTTCACGACCTCTTTATCACAAATTCCTTTAACCTACTTGCCATTACTGAAACCTGGCTTCATGAATCGGATACTATTTCTCCTGCTTCCCTCTCCCATGGGGGCCTTCTCTGGACTCACTCCCCCAGACCAAATGGACGGAAGGGAGGTGGAGTGCGAATCCTTCTAGCCCCATGCAGCGCCTATCAGGTTCTTCACCCACCTCCCTCTCTGACACTCTCCTCTTTTGAGACACATTGCATTCGTCTTTTCTCTCCCATTTCTCTAAGAATTGCTGTCATCTACCGCCCCCCTGGACCAGTATCAGCCTTTCTTGATGACTTCTCTGCCTGGCCTTCTCAGTCTAACCTCATCGCTTGACCTGAAGCAATGGATACAGGCTCCTACCCACTCCAACGGCAACACCCTTGACCTTGTCTTCTCCTATCTGTGCACTCCGTGCAACCTTTCCAACAATCCACTCCCACTCTCTGATCACCATCTTATTAGTTTTGCTCTCTCCCTGTCTTCCACCTCCTCTCCCTCCAACCACCTAACAGTTACACGTAGAAACCTTCGCCACCTCAACCCTTCTCTTCTCTACTCTGCTACTGATCACCTCTATGACAAAATCTCACCTCTGTCCTGCCCCAACCTAGCTACTTTCATCTACAACAGCTCACTGTCTTCCTCCCTAGACAAGCTTGCCCCTCTCACTACACGCAGAATTAGGCCCCGACTGCTACAACCCTGGCAAACAGATGACACCAGAAGTCTCAGAAAACGTAGCCGCGCTCTTGAGTGCCTGTGGCATAAGACTTATGCCGCGTACACACGGTCGGACTTTTTGGCTACAAAAGTCCGACAGCCCGTCTGACAGACTTTCGACGGACATTTGGCGGACTTTTGGCGGACTTGAGGCAGACTTTCTAACGAATGGACTTGCCTACATACGATCACACAAAAGTCCGACGGATTCGTACGTGATGACGTACACCGGACTAAAATAAGGAAGTTGATAGCCAGTAGCCAATAGCTGCCCTAGCGTGGGTTTTCGTCCGTCGGACTAGCATACAGACAAGCGGATTTCTGGGTCCGGCGTAGTTACGATGTAAAGATTTGAAGCATGTTTCAAATCTAAAGTCCGTCAGATTTGCGGCTGGAAAAGTCCGCTGAAAGTCCAGGGAAGCCCACACACGATCGGATTGTCAGCCAGCTTTAGTCCGTCGGCGTCCGTCAGACTTTTGTAGACGAAAAGTCCGACCGTGTGTACGCGGCATAAGACCCAGGAAGACTTCACACAATATAAATCTCCCCTCCTAAATACTACTCCTGCCTTCACACTGCCACACACTGCCTACTTTATCACACTCATTAACACCTTCTCATCCAGTCCACGTCAACTCTTCTCTACCTTCAACACTCTACTCTGTCCTCTACTGCCTCCACCCACCAACTCACTCACTGCCCAGGAGATTGCCAATCACTTCAAAACTAAGATTGATACAATTCATGAGGAGATCACCAATGCGCAAAAACCTCCCCCATGCAACACCCCATGTCCACAGACACAATCATTACTTCCCTCATTCAACCCTGCTACTATTACTGAGGTTGCTAAACTTTTATCTAGCACTCATCTAACCACTTGCCCCCTGGATCCTGTTCCCTCGCAAATGCTACGCTCACCCTCTGACTCGATTCTACGCTCTCTAACTCACATTTTCAACCTCTCCCTCTCTTGTGGCATCTTCCCAAACTCTCTAAAACATGCGTTAGTCACCCCCATACTAAAAAAGCCCTCACTGGATCCCACCAATCTCAACAACTTACGTCCCATCTCCTTACTCTCCTTCTCCTCCAAACTTCTTGAAAGACTGGTCTACAACCGACTAAGCGACCATCTGACCATGAATAAACTTCTTGATCCCCTTCAGTCCGGTTTTCGCCCTCAACACTCCACGGAAACTGCTCTCCTTAAACTCTCAAATGACCTACTAATGGCTAAAGCCAATGGACACTATTCTGTACTACTTCTCCTGGATCTCTCTGCTGCCTTTGACACAGTGGACCACCCCCTCCTCCTCAAAAAACTCCACTCCTTTGGTCTCCGTGACTGTACTCTTCGCTGGTTCTCATCCTACCTATCCCACCGCTCCTTCAGTGTCACTTACAACTCTACTTCCTCCTCTCCTCTTCCTTTTTCCGTTGGGGTCCCCCAAGGTTCTGTTCTTGGACCTCTCCTTTTCTCAATCTACACCACCTCCTTGGGTCAGTTGATTGCCTCCCACGGCTTTAAATATCATCTCTACGCTGATGACACCCAAATCTATCTCTCCACCCCCCAGCTCTCTCCATCTGTCTCCTCACGCATTACCAACTTACTAGCAGACATATCAGCCTGGATGTCGCATCACTTTCTCAAACTCAACCTATCCAAAACCGAGCTCATGATATTTCCTCCCTCAGGTGCCACTTCCCCTGATTTCCCTGTCAAGATCAACGGCTCAACTATCAACCCATCTCCCCACGCCAAGGTCCTAGGTGTAATCCTGGACTCTGAACTAACCTTTCGACCCCACATTCTATCACTATCCAAAACTTGCCGCCTCAATCTTCGCAACATCTCCAAGATACGCCCCTTCTTAACCAATGACACCACAAAGCTTCTAATCCACTCCCTGGTCATCTCCTGCCTCGACTACTGCAACTCCCTCCTCATTGGTTTACCTCTAAATAGGCTATCACCACTTCAGTCCGTCATGAACGCTGCTGCCAGGCTCACCCACAACACAAACCGCTCAGCGTCTGCCACACCCCTCTGCCAATCCCTCCATTGGCTGCCACTCAGTCACCGAATTAAATTCAAGATACTAACTATAACTTACAAAGCCATCCACAACCTGGCCCCCAGCTACATCTCTAACCTAGTCACAAAATACCAACCAAATTGTTCTCTTCGCTCCTCCCAAGACCTCCTGCTCTCAAACTCCCTTGTCACTTCATCCCATGCTCGCCTTCAGGACTTCTCCAGAGCCTCCCCCATCCTCTGGAATGCTCTACCCCAATCCGTCCGATTTTCTCCTACTTTATTCACTTTCAGACGATCCCTGAAAACTCATCTCTTCAGAGAAGCCTATCTGGCCCCCACCTAACAACTCTACATTTATCTTCTCAATCAGCACATCACCCATAGTTATTACCTCTTGTATCTCTTGACCTTCCCTCTTAGATTGTAAGCTCTAAGGAGCAGGAGCATTCCTACTGTATCAAATTGTATTGTATTTGTACTGTCTACCCTCAAGTTGTAAAGCGCTACGTAAACTGTTGGCGCTATATAAATACTGTATAATAATAATAATAATAATAATGCCCTATACTGTGGCTAATACTGTCAGAATACCCAACACTGAACTTCTAATGTTTTGTGAAACTGTCAGTTACATCACTGTATTTTTCAAGGATGGTAAAACATAATGATTGTCTTTATTTATATGCACGGATCATGTCAGACTGATTCAATTTTTTTACTATATCACAAATGTTTAGGACCATGGTAGTGCCGTAGACATAGTCTTTTTTTTTATTTCAACTTAATATATGATATATATAATATATATAGCTCCACATAATAATTTCATAATAAAGTTGTGCAAGTTAAGACCTAAGTCTTGAGTAGCTCAGTGCATGCACAGTTCGTTAAAGGGGAGATATCAGAATGTGGTTGTAAATGGAGTTCATTTGGAACAGTGACCAATCACAAGGCGCAGTATTGGGTCCTGTTCCATTTAATCTGTTTGGAAGTGATATAAGTAAAGGTTTGCTGGGTCAGTTATGTCTTTTTGCTGATCATACAAAAGTGTGCTAGTAAGATTGATATTCCTGTAGGTGTCTGTAACATGGAACATTATTTTGCATTGACAGAATAAATGCAAAATAATGCACCTTGGGGAAAATAATCCACTGATACAGTAACATATAACGGGGGTTCAGTATTGGTCAAAACTACAGAGAAAAAGGTTTGGGGGGAGCTTATTTCAGATAATATTTCAGATAATAAAATTAGCCAACAGTGTGGCCTGGCTGTGGGGAAAGTGAATGAAAATTTGGGGTGTATCACTAGACAAATGATTAACAGAAGGAAAGAGGTTCTCATTCTCACATGAGCTCCATTGAAGATAATAGGAGCTGAGTCTTAGAAACCAGTAATGGTCAGTTTCTTGGCTATAATAGGCAAGGGATTGTAAAACAGATGACACAGAGGCTACTTCTCTGGGGGACATATACCAAAGCAGTGATTTTTATAATGCTTAAAGTAGAAGTTCCTTTAAACAACATGCCTGGCGGATGCCCTTAAAGTGATATTAAAGGTTGGGAATTTTTTGTTGTTAAAATAAGAAAGAGGTTATACTTACCTGCTCTGGGAAACAATATTGTAAAAAGATGTCCTACAGCAGTAGTTCTGAGTGGTGCTGCAACTGAGACAGAGCTGGAGTGATGACAGGAGTAAGGTGTGTGTTTAGGTATGGGGTGGGACAAGTAGTGGGGAATTTTTTACCTTAAAGCAGAGAATGCATTAAAATGATTGTAAACGATCACCTTGTAAGACAACCCATTCAGTTTAAAATAGAAATGAAAGGCTAATAATTTTTGTATAGATATAAAAAAATGATAAATACCTTTTTTCCCTTTTTTAGAAGTGATCACATTCTCTCTGTTCTTAGTTGCATAAAAGCTTGGGGGAGAACAAGCAGCAGCACAGTGAGCATCCCAGTGAATGGCTGTGCAGCAGAATAAATTGGTGGGTTTTGCAATTTTTTATGTCACACGGTATTTGCGCAGCTGTTTTTCAAATGCAATTTTTGGAAAAAAAAAATTAAAAATACAGTTTTTTAAATTGTAATGCAAAGAAACACAATACGTAACCAAATTCTTTTGTAAAATGTAAAAGATGATGTCAATCCACGTAAATAGATAACAAACATGTCACGCTTTAAAATTGTGCACACCCGCACAACGGCGACAAACGGCATAAATTTTACTATTCATAGGCAACGCTTTAAAAGCCTTTACGGTTAACCACTTTAGATGTATGGAGTGCTAGAATTACTGCCAATGATCTGACATTCGCGGTAATGCCTCACATGTGTGGGACAATCTCAGTTTGCATGCATTCAGGACCGACACACGCATTTGCCTTTGCATGCTAACACAGGGGAACGGGGGCACTTTACTTTTTTTTTTAATTATTAACATATTATTATTTTATTTTTACACTGTTGCTTTACATTTTTTTTCTTTTGATCACTTTTGTTGCTGTCACAAGGAATGTAAACATCTCATGTGACAGCAATAGACATATGTCAGGTATTCTTTTGGAGGAATCTGGGGTCTATAAGACCCCAAATCCCTCCTTTGCACTTGAAAGCATTCAAAAGGCCAAGATCAGTGTTTTTGAATACTTTTGATTTTTTTAAAACTGGCGCCTTTAAGACTACAGTAAACTGGAAGGGATGTCATGACATTGCTTCTGGGTTACTACATCTGAGACCCGATCAAAGCCGATTCCAGCTTTCTTCGGGTCTCCAGCCAGCCGGTGGATGTGCTGGCTGGTCGCTCTGGTCTCCCAGTGGAACAGGATAGTCCGGACGAGTGGCGGATGACAGTTGGAGGGGGGACATCCCCTCCCACTGCTTGTAATAACAATCGAGCAGCTGCTTAGCCACATCCGTTGTTATTACAAGAGAGCCGACCATTGGCTCCAAAAAAACTGTACCGGGGTGACGATTGCAGCTGCAGGCATCACTCTGGTACAACCACTTGAAGTCAAATGACCTATAGGTATGCGATTTGGCGGCAAGTGGTTAACCTTAGGCCTCATGCACACTGGATATTTAGCCAACTCTCCTAGACACCTTTTCTCCCAGCAGCAGCATTTTGGCAGAAAAAACACTTGATGCTTGTAAACGAGTGTAATAGGGCGTACACACGGTCGGACTTTGTTCGGACATTCCGACAACAAAATCCTAGGATTTTTTCCGACGGATGTTGGCTCAAACTTGTCTTGCATACACACAGTCACACAAAGTTGTCGGAAAATCCGATCGTTCTGAACGCGGTGACGTAAAACACGTACGTCGGGACTATAAATGGGGCAGTGGCCAATAGCTTTCATCTCTTTATTTATTCTGAGCATGCGTGGCACTTTGTCCGTCGGATTTGTGTACACACGATCGGAATTTCCGACAACGGATTTTGTTGTCGGAAAATTTTAACTCCTGCTCTCCAACTTTGTGTGTCGGAAAATCCGATGGAAAATGTTCGATGGAGCCCACACACGGTCAGAATTTCCGACAACATGCTCCGATCGGACATTTTCCATCGGAAAATCCGACTGTGTGTACGGGGCATATGTGTTTTGGCATCATTTTATTGGCCAGAATAGTAATTAATTATGGGCATTTAAATAAATTAACGCTCAAGAGCTAAACGTGCCTAGTGTTAACATGTGTTTAGACATTTTTTCTCCAAACTATCACTGCTCCTTTATGTGCTGGCGGTGGGGGGTTTTTCTGCCTGTAAATGCCCCTGCCTCTAAACTCCTTTAAATGCCTATGTGTGAATGGGCACATAGGCTATCATGCAGGTGCATTTAGAGGCAGAAAAAAAAACCCTACTAGCCACACTGAAAACATCCAGTGTGCATGAGGCCCTTCTGTGAAGCGGTGCACCTGTTCGATGTATAAAACGTACTATAGCAAAACTGATATTTACAAAGCAATACAATTGTCATTTAAATAGCCAATAAATGACAGCTCCCTGACACTACTTTTTGTTTTTAAACAAACAACCCATGTATTCTCTTCATCTATACCAGACCCTTATCCTAGATACCCCAATCATATATATATGTGTAACAGCGATCAAGTCCAATAGCATAGATCACACCAATATTCCGATACTGGTTGCTAGAAAGCATATATGGAAAAGTCTATAGGTGGTCCATGATAATAGGTGAGTATGGTGACCAGGAGGATCTTGGTGGACACAGCACTAAGGGCAGCTTCCTGTTGAGCGAAGTCAGCTCTCCGTAACAACCATAGAGAAACAAAAAGAAAGCGCCTCTGAGTGCAAGTATTTTAAAAAGAATTAAAAGCACGTATTCACACTTACATAGAAGTAAATAGATGGCAGCTTCCAGTAAAGAGGATGCTCTCTTTACTGGAAGCTGCCATCTATTTACTTCTATGTAAGTGTGAATACGTGCTTTTTATTCTTTATTAAATACTTGCACTCAGAGGCGCTTTCTTTTTGCTTCTCTATAGATACCCCAATCAGTCCCTGCCATCAAGGAGCTTACAATCTAAGATCCCTAACTCACATTCATACATACACATAATAGGGCTAATTCAGAGAGGAGCCAATTAACCTACCAGCATATGTTTGGAGTGTGGGAGGAAACCGGAGTACCTGGAGGAACCCACGCAGGCATGGGGAGAATATGCAGACTCCAGGCAGGTAGCACTGAAGTTGGGTTTTGAGCTGACTACTCTAGTGCTGCCAGGTGGAAGTGCTAATAACTTAGCCACTGTGCTCCATATAATATATATACTGTATATATATATATATATATATATATATATATATATATATATATAATTATCACAGAGCCATATGCCTCCGAACAAACAAACTTCAGTCTGAACCAAAAGCTCATCTCTAATGTGCAGTCTTGAGGAAAAACACCTTTAAATACATTAGGGTGTGAATCAAGTTCAGGAGGGCAGTATTTTCAATATGAAGCTAAGATCAAGAATACGGGGAAATTATCCCTAACTAGCAGACAGAACGTTAAAAAATAACATTAGAAAGTTTTATTTTACAGAAAGGGTAGATGACACTTGGAATAGACTTCCAGCAGAGATAGTGAGTCAGTCAACAGTACATCAATTTACACATGTTTGGGACAAACATACAGTATCTCACAAAAGTGAGTACATCCTATATATTTGTAAATATTCATGATATCTTTTCATGTGACAACACTGAGGAAATTACACTTTGCTACAATGTAAAGTAGTAAGTGTACAGCTTGTATAACAGTGTGCATTTGCTGTCCCCTCAAAATAACAAAATAACTCAACACACAACCATTAATGTCTATACCGCTGGCAACAAAAGTGAGTACACCCCTAAGTGTCCAAATTGGGCCCAAGGTGTCAAGATTTTGTGTGGCCATCATTATTTTCCAGCACTGTCTGGCGTTCTCGTCCAGCATCTCCTCCGCGGCATCTTCTATCTTCTTCTCCTCCGGCCGCTCCGCACCCATGGCATGGGGGAGGCTCCCGCTCTTCTCTTCATCTTCTTCTCCATCCTCTTCTCTTCTTCCTTCTTCTCTTCTTCTCTTCTTGATTTTCTTCTCCGGGCCGCTCTGCACCCATGCTGGCATGGAGGGAGGCTCCCGCTGTGTGACGGCGACTCCTCGTCTGACGCTTCTTAAATAACGGGGGGTGGGGCCACCCGGTGACCCCGCCCCCTCTGATGCACGGTGACTTGACGGGACTTCCCTGTGACATCACGGGGAATGCCACAGGGAAGTCCCGTCATGTCCCATGCGTCAGAGGGGGCGGGGTCACTGGGTGGCCCTGCCCCCCGTTATTTAAGAACCGTCAGACGAGGAGTCGCCGTCACACAGCGGGAGCCTCCCTCCATGCCAGCATGGATGCGGAGCGGCCCGGAGAAGAAAATGAAGAAGAGAAGAAGAGAAGAAGGAAGAAGAGAAGAGGATGAAGAAGAAGATGAAGAGAAGAGTGGGAGCCTCCCCCCATGCCATGGGTGCGGAGCGGCCCGAGGAGAAGAAGATAGAAGACGCCGCGGAGGAGATGCTGGACGAGAACGCCGGAGGAAGAACCAGAAGAGCCAGAAGAACCAGAAAAAGAAGAAGATGAAGGAAGATAGAAGAAAGAAGAAGCATTTATATAAAGGAATTGTCAAAAACTGTCTCTTGTCATTTTTAACATTTTTGACAGTTTTTTAGTGAAATGGTAGGGGTAAGTACCCCCTTACCATTTCACACAGGGGGGGGCCGGGATCTGGGGGTCCCCTTGTTAAAGGGGGCTTCCAGATTCCGATAAGCCCCCCGCCCGCAGACCCCCACAACCACCGGCCAGGGTTGTGGGGATGAGGCCCTTGTCCTCATCAACATGGGGACAAGGTGTTTTGGGGGGCTACCCCAAAGCACCCTCCCAATGTTGAGGGCATGTGGCCTGGTACGGTTCAGGAGGGGGGGCGCACTCTCGTCCCCCCTTCTTTTCCTGTGGCCTGCCAGGTAGCCTGCTCGGATAAGGGTCTGGTATGGATTTTTGGGGGGACCCCACGCCGTTTTTTTTTTTTTTTGGCGCGGGGTTCCCCTTAAAATCCATACCAGACCTGAAGGGTCTGGTATGGAATTTAGGGGGAACCCCACGTCATTTTTTTTTTAAATTTTGGCCGGGGTTCCCCTTAATAACCATACCAGACCTGAAGGGCCTGGTAGGGAATTTAGGGGGACTCCCACGTCATTTTTTTTTAAATTTTGGTTCGGGGGTTTCCCTGTGGGGTTCGGGGGTTTCCCTGTGGGGAATTCCCATGCCGTTTTTATCAATGAACTTCTATGTGTATTGTCGGCAATGCAATAGCCGCGGGTAGTTTTAAATGTTTTTTTTCCTTCGAAATGTCATTTTGCTGTCAGACTGTTCTAAACACGGGAAACATGCGCCCCTTTACAGGCATACTATAGACACCCCCCAGGTACGAAATTTAAAGGGATATTACACTTTTATTGTTTGACTTTAAGCATTATTAAAATCACTGCTCCTGAAAAAACGGCCGTTTTTAGAACTTTTTTTTGCATTGATCATGTCCCCTGGGGCAGGACCCGGGTCCCCAAACACTTTTTATGACAATAACTTGCATATAAGCCTTTAAAATTAGAACTTTTGATTTCTCCCATAGACTTTTAAAGGGTGTTCTGCGGCATTCGAATTTGCTGCGAACACCCCAAATTGTTCGCTGTTCGGCGAACAGCCAATGTTCGAGTCGAACATGAGTTCGACTCGAACTTGAAGCTCATCCCTACGCCTCACCTGGTTGCCTCCACACACGCTTGACACCATCTGAAACAAATACGTTTATCTTGATCTCATCAGACCACAGGACATGGTTCCAGTAATCTACGTCCTTAGTCTGCTTGTCTTCAGCAAACTGCGGGCTTTCTTGTGCATCATCTTTAGAAGAGGATTTCTTCTGGGATGACATCCATACAGACCAATTTGATGCAGTGTGCGGCATATTGTCTGAGCACTGACAGGCTGACCCCCCATCCCTTAAACTTCTCCTACAATGCTGGCATCACATGTCTAATTCCCAAAGACAACCTCTAGATATGACGCTGAACATGTGCACCCAACTTCTTTGGTCGACCATGGCGAGGCCTGTTCTGAGTGGAACCTGTCCTGTTAAACCACTGTATGGTCTTGGCCACCGTGCTGCAGCTCAGTTTCAGGGTCTTTTCAATATTCTTATAGCCTAGGCCACCTTTATGTAGAGCAACAATTCTTTTTTTTCAGATCCTCAGAGAGTTCTTTTCCATGAGGTGCCATGTTGAACTTCCAGTGACCAGTATGAGAGAGTGAAAGCGATCACACCAAATTTAACACACCTGCTCCCCATTCACACCTGGGACCTTGTAGCACTAACGAGTCACATGATACAGAGGAGGGAAAATGGCTAATTGGGCCCAATTTGGCCATTTTCACTTAGAGGTGTACTCATTTTTGTTGCCAGAGGTTTAGACATGAATGGCTGTGCGTTGAGTTATTTTGAGGGGGCAGCAAATTTACACTGTTATACAAGCTGTACACTCACTATTTTACACTGTAGCAAAGTGTAATTTCTTCAGTGTTGTCACATGAAAATATATAATAAAATATTTTCAAAAATGTGAGGGGCGTACTAACTTTTGTGAGATACTGTAGATCTATATTCAGCTGAAAAGGTTAAAAATCAAAATAGGGGCAAACTTAAACAAGACCCAACCACTGCCTTACTTAACGGTCCAATTCCCAAAACCTCTAAACCTATCCAGAAGTTGATTCGGTTTATTCTCCTTGGAGCCAAAATGACCATTACCGGGTCTTAGAAATCTCCGACAGTATCCTTTCGTTTAGCTAAACAAAAAATTTCTTGGATAATGATGCAAGAAAAGATTTCCAACACCATCCTCGATACTCAGGACAAATTTAAAATTATTTGGGAACCTTGGGCTACCCAGATGGGGATCCCCCTATACTTATGATTTGTAAAACATGGGTTTGATTCCTTCCCAGGGTGGTCCCTGGGACCATCACACCATTTTGTGATGGTCCTCTGTGCAATTCCTTTCCCCTAATCTCTGTCATACGCTCTTTATCTTTTCTCCTTTTTCATCTTTTTTTTTCTCTTCCTTTTTTCTTCCCTTCTTTCCTTTCATTCCACTTTTTGATATTTCTCTTATCTGGCTATCGGCATTAATAAGTTCTTATTTAACTAACCTAAGGGTTGATCTCGGGGTAGGATTCACTTCACTGTTCCCTCAGGCCCTTACGTATTAAGTATTTTATTTCCCGTGACCGACCTATGTTCTACCTGCCCTGAGAATACAACCCAGTTTGTTGACTCTTTGATAATGACTTCGTGCATGATCTCGTTGTCTTTTTGGCGTTTCTCATTATTCATAATTTTGCGAGCACTTTATTCCTATGTATCTTCTATTTTCAAATTGTGCTCTGGGTTCCTGGGCCCCTGGTCCATCAGTACAGCTAGATCCCGGAAGGGGTGCTGATGGTGGGGGGCCCGGTGACCTTAGAGTATCATTTTTTTACTATATAGAGGAATATTTGCCTATCGCTGTATTTACTACTCGTATCCTTTGTACACATATTCTTCCATGTACCCGATGAGCATTTGGTTCCATTTTTTTTGTCTTTTGTATTGTGATATTACTTCAATAAATTTACTTTTAAACTTAAAAAAAAAAAAAACAAAAAAAAAAAAAATAGGGGCAAACTTGATGCACCACTTTTATATTTCTGCATTATATCAAGAGAAATGTCTTTTTGGACCATGTTTTAGAGCTATTGACAGAGAAAACAGTTGCAATGAACACATTGACCTATTTTAGTGAATATATGACATCTGGAAAAAGCCCCTTCACAGTAGTCATTTTGCAAGCTTAGCAATCCATATGTGTCATTTTATGTGCCAATTTGGCACTTTTCTTAAGCGGAGGGCAAGGGAATAGACTCATGGGCAGCAATTAAATTTCAACTGTAAAACAATCTAATACTGTTCTGAAAGATAATATTGAGGTCTCCAAGGTCTGTTTATGGTCATCGACAATTAAGAGAGCTGCCAACACTGCTGTGATAAAAGTAAGAAAAATGTAAAAAATGACTAAAAGCATTAGGTTTAAAGGTGAAGGCTAATTTTATATTTTTTTTTTATTTATTTAAAATGTCTAAACAGATTAAATACATTAAAAATGCAAAAAAGGGATAAGGATATAGGAAGAAAATGTAACTTAAGCATAAATTCAACAGTTTAGAATTTAAAGTATAACTAAAGGCAAAACGTTTGTTTTTTTTTAAATTTTGTATATAGATGCTACTGAAGCCTAAATAGGGCAGGGTGCCTTTGTTTAATACTGTAATTGTAACATACATTTACAGTATAAAAATAATAAATTAGGATTTGAAATTGTTAAAAATCTACATATTATTGGTATAGTATGACATTTTTACATTTTTTGTACTTTTGTCAGCCTCTATTATAAAACTTAAGTAAAAAATGTATTACAATTAATAAAAACCTTATATATCCTTAAAAATGTAAAATAATACTTTGGCAGGGAAATTAGTCATACAGTAAACTGAAGCATACTGACAATTTTGCCTGGATATCTAGACTTTAACTGCTTCTGGTTTCAAAAGGGTTAAGGTATAAAAAAGGCGCTTTAAAAAAAAGAAAAAAAGATTTTGATAAAGTAGAGAGGGATTAGAACAACTGTCAGGTTTTATTGCTGTCCGCCCTCTCTATTTGTCCTTTTTTTGTGTTATCACAAAAAGTGAAAATAAAAATAAACTGCCAAATTTTGGGTTGTCACCAGAACAGAAATCGAGGGGAAATCTTCCTAAGAGGACACTAATTTTTGTGACCCTGGTGACAACTAAGTATTCCCTCAATTTGGAGGGATTTTTTCTCACTTCCTGTTTTAGCTATGGGTAGTAAGGGGAAATTTCTCCAATGGGACACAGATGGCAAAAAGTATATTGAGAGGAGTTAAAGCCCTCCTTGACTCTAAGATAAAAAAAAATGTTTGTCCTTAGTTCTACTTTAAGGAAGCTGTAGATATTTAATCACATTGATTTGCCATTGTTAGAAAACCACCTACAAAACTCTGAAAGGTACCCTACAGTCAAACATTAAAGGTTTCCATTTCATAGTTCCTTAAACAATGATACAATACCTATGATACAACAGCCCAATACAATAGATCAGGGGTAGGCAAGCCCCGGCACTGGTGCCACAAGCAGCATGCGAAGCTTCTTTTGCCGACACTCAACTCCCTCCACATCAGCAGAGCAGCACAGGGAAGTGTCATTGAGACACTAATGCATTCCAATTTCAGAATTCCCAATGCCACACCTGCACTGCGGGGGAGGCACTGTGCCCCCACACATTGTAAAATATGTCCTTTTAAGCCACAGCCAGTATTTAGCGCAAGGAAAATCACACCCAACCACTTTTTTTCAGCTGTGGGGGCCCAACTTATGATCCTGCACACAGGCCCACTGCTTTCAGAAAATGCACCTGACCTGAGCTCATCATTGCGCATCCATTCCAGATGCTTGTATGTGATATCACATACATCACATACATCACATACAAGCAGGTGGGCTGGATGCGAGAGGTGGTTCAGCAGGATGAGTGTGCCAGGACAGGTAGATGTGTCTCATCTCTGCTTCCTTTCATCACTCTACATATCACGCATATCATAGATGAGAAGCGGGGACAGCGGTGGTGCAGATGAGCAGGAGGGTACAGCAGTGGGAAAAATAAGCAGGAGGGGTTCAGAGGTGGAACAGAAGAGCAGAAGGGTACAGCAGTGGGGCAGATGTGCAGGGAGGTACAATGGTGGAAGAGATCAGAAGGGGGTTCAGCAGTGGGACAGAATAGCAGGCGGTTCAGTGTTGGACCAGATGAGCAGGGGGTTCAGTGTTAGGGCAGAAAAGCAGGGTGTAGAGCAGTGGGGCAGATGTTAAAGGAGGTGTATTGGTGGGGCAGATGAGCGGGGGGGTTACAGTGGTGGGGCAGGAGAGCAGGGGGTTACAGTGATGGGGAAAGAGATCAGGGGCAACAGTGGTGGGGCAGGAGAGCAGGGGAAACAGTGGTGAGGCAGGAGAGCAGAAGGGTACAGAGGTGGGGCAGAAGAGCAGGGGGGTAAAGAGGTGAGACAGATGTGCAGGAGGTAAATTGGTGGGGCACATGAGGAGGCAGTTTACAGTGGTGCAGCAGATGGGTTCAGTGTTAGGACAGATGAGAAGGTGATTCAGTAGTGAGACAGAAGAGCATGGGAATACGGCAGTGGAGCAGAAGTGCAGGGAGGTACAGTGGTGGGGCAGATGAGAAAAGGTACATTGATGGGGTAGATGAGCAGGGGGGTTACAGTGGTGGGACAGAAGAGCAAGGGGGTACAGTGGTGAGACAGATGAGCGGGGGGGTTCAGTGTTGGGCCAGATGAGAAGGGGGTTACAATGGTGGGAAAGATAAGCAAGGGGGTTCAGTGTTGGGCAGAGGAGAAAGGAGGTACATTGGTGGGACAGATGAGCAGGGGGTTACAGCGGTGGGGCAGAGGAGCAGGGGGTACAGAGGTGGGGCAGATGTGCAGAGGAGAAAGGAGGTACATGAGTGGAACACATAAGCAGGGCGTTACAGTGGTGGGGCAGAAGAGCAGGGGGAACAGAGGTGGGACAGATGTGCAGGAGGTACAGTCGTGGGGAAGATGAGAAAGGGGGTTACAGTGGTGGGGCAGATGGCCAGATAAGTTCAGTGTTAGGACAGATGAGAAGGTGATTCAGTAGTGAGACAGAAGAGCATGGGGATATGGCGGTAGAGCAGATGTGCAGGGAGGTACAGTGGTGGGGCAGATGAGAAAAGAGGGGACATTGGTGGGGCAGATGTACAGGGGGTTACAGTGGTGGGCCAGATAAGCAAGGGGGTACAGAGGTGGGACAGATGTGCAGGGTAGTACAGTGGTGGGGCAGATGTGCAGGGTAGTACAGTGGTGGGGCAGATGTGCAGGGGGTTACAGTGGTGGGGCAGATGGTAAAGGGTGAACATTGGTAGGGCAGATGAGAAAGAGGGTACATTGGTGGGGCAGATAAGCAGGGTGGTACAGTGGTGGGGCAGACCTACAGGGGGTTACAGTGGTGGGGTAGATTAGCAGGGGGTACAATGGTGGTGCAGATCCGCAGAGTAGTACAGTGGTGGGGCAGATGTGCAGGGTAGTATAGTGCAGGGGCGTTACAGTGGTGGGGCAGATGTGAAGGGGGTTACAGTGGTGGGGCAAATGAGCAGGGGGGTAAAGTGGTGAAACAGATTTGCAGGGGAACAGTGATCTGAGGTGTGAAGGTGTATGAATTGGGACTCATCTGAGGTGTGGAGTTGCAGGAATTGGGGTTGATCTGAGGCGTGTGAGTGCAGGATGTTAATTTCTCACTACTAAAGTAATTTACAGCATTTACTTTATAAAAAATCCTTTTTTTGTTACAAAATTGCCACGCTCAGTTTCTTTGAAAACATTTTTCGGCGCACTGTGCTCAAAAGGTTGCTTACCCCTGCACAATAGATGAACCAGGACTAAACACGTTTAGAACCACTTTCGGGGTGTTTCTGGTGGAAATGCTTTTTATTACAAATATTTTTCAGCTTGTTGATTTAGCTACATATAATTAGTAGGGCTGAGATGAGTGATTTAAACAAACAGGTAGGGGGAGGATGTAGCACCTTGGAGTTTAGGCAGGGTTGCTCCTAAATTTACCTGCCAGAAGTAGCTACCTTGGCTAATTATTTGGGATCAATTGATTTCTCCCTAAGTCTGGCATTGTTGCACATTTCTCTTCTGCCGATAGGTGGCCGGGCACCTGGTGGCATTAGATACGAGAAGGGCAATGCAGGGTCAGATTATAGGTATATGGGGCATCTCAGCCAATGGGCTCAAGCTGCAAGATCCCAAGGTGCTGGAGATTTGGCTGTGAGCAGTAAAAGCCAAAGAAATCCACTAACAATTTTTAATAAAACTACTATGGAGAAGATTTTGGTGACAACTCAAAATAATGGGTTTTCCTTCATAGTCAATCCTAATGACAGTGGTAACCTTGATAAATAGAAAGACTAAAGGGGCGTACACACGGGCCGAATATTGGGCAGCATTGGACGGTTCAATAGAAACCAGCCAACATTTGGCCCGTGTTTACGAAGGAGCATGACCGATAAAGGTCTGTCGATCGGCACCCGATCAATGGCCAATGGCCGAGGCGACCTGTCAGAACACAATAGCTCAGCGGGGGAGGTCGCTGTGCTCCTCCGGAGCTCTTTAAAAAGAAAAAACTGTAATGCTGCGTACACACGGTCGGAATTTCCGACAACAAATGTTCGAAGGGAGCATGTTGTCGGAAATTCCGACCGTGTATAGGCTCCATTTATACATTTATAGTCGGAATTTCCGACAAACAAAATTTGAGATCTGGATCTCAAATTTTCCGACAACAAAATCCATTGTCGGAAATTCCAATCATGTGTACACAATTCCGACGCACAAAATTCCACGCATGCTCGGAATCAAGCAGAAGATCCACACTGGCTATTGAACTTCATTTTTCTTGGCTCGTTTGTACGTGTTGTACGTCACCGCATTCTTGATGTTCGGAATTTCCGACAAGATTTGTGTGACCGTGTGTATGCAAGACAAGCCAACATCCGTCGGAAAAAACACATGGATTTAGTTGGCAGAATGTGCGATCGTGTGTACGCGGCATTAGTGTGTACCAGGCTTAAAGCTCCTTAATGGATACAAAGTCAGCAAACAAAATATAAAAAAAGCAAAATCAGTTCAAGTTTGTGTAAGCAGTAGTGGTTGATTCTCAACTGATACATATGACCTTATGGTACACTCCCCTGTTTGATTTAACCCAGGCATGTCAAAAGTCCGGCCCGCGGGTCAGTTGCAGCCCCACTGGTAATTTGGCTATATGTACCTTTTATGGCCCCCAAAGAAATCCTCTCGCGCCCCGCGGGGGCCAAAAAAGATATATACCCGTATTTATGTATATATATAGTGCCTCTAAGGGGACAGGGAGGGGGCGGGACAAGTGCAGACAGAATACATACAGTGAGAATTTCCTGTTTACATGGCGGCCTCTGTAATAGGAAGTCCAGTCTTCTGCGCTGCCATTGGACGACTGTTCTGTCATAGGATGTCATCATAGGAGGCAGGACTTTGTATTAAAGAGATCGCTGAGAAAACAGGAGATTTTCCTTTATGTAATCTGTTGGTGCTTGGTCTGCACCCCTCCCTGTCCCCTCCAAGGCTGCAGATGGGCATCCATCAGGCTGCACTGATGGCAATGGTAAGGCTGCATTCATGCAATGGTGAGGCTGCATTTGAGGCTGCATTCATATCAATAGTGAGGCTGCATTCATGCAATGGTGAGACTGCATTCATGCAATGGTGAGGCTGCAATGGTGAGGCTGCATTCATGCAAAGGTGAGGCTGCATTCATGTAAATGGTGAGGCTGCATTCATGCAATGGTAAGGCTGCATTCATGCAATGGTGACGCTGCATTCATGCAATGGTAAGGTTGCATTCATGCAATGGTAAGGCTGCATTTGAGGCTGCATTCACGGCAATGGAAAGGCTGCATTAATGGCAATAGTAAGGCTGCATTCATGGCAATGGTAAGGCTGCATTCATGGCAATGGTGAGGCTGCATTTGAGGCTGCATTCATGGCAATTATGAGGCTGCATTTATGGCAATGGTGAGGCTGCGTTCATGGCACTTGTGGGGCTGCAGATGGGCACTGATTGGACTACATTGATGGGCACTGACCCTTATTTTGCTTCACAGTTCTTTATTTAAAATTTAAGTTTTTTCCTGAAACTTCCCTCCTTAAAGTGAAGGTGCGTGTTATACGCCGATAAATACGGTATATCCAAATAACACGCCCAAACTCATCCTTAGTCCTGAGTAGCGCTCGGGGATTCGTTAGGGGCCACAAAAGATATATATATCCAAATAACACGCCCAAGCTCATCTCTTCACCACACACAGCCACAAAGGCAAGAGAATTATTATTGGGCAGTGTATTAGTGCTCAAACTAAATCCATGTTTTTTTTCCGACGGATGTTGGCTCAAACTTGTCTTGCATACACACGGTCACACAAATCTTGTCGGAAATTCCGAACGTCAAGAACACGGTGACGTACAACACGTACAACAAGCCGAGAAAAATGAAGTTTAATAGCCAGTTCGGCTCTTCTGCTTGATTCTAAACATGCGTGGAATTTTGTGCGTCGGAATTGTGAGCACACTATCGAAATTTCCGAAAACAGATTTTGTTGTCGGAAAATTTGAGATCCAGATCTCAAATTTTGTTTGTCAGAAATTCCGATGGAAAATGTCCGATGGAGCCTACACACGGTCAGAATTCGAAACGAGCTCCCATCGAACATTTGTTGTCGGAAATTCCGACCGTGTGTACGCGGCATTAGACCGAATTTTAATGTTTCAAAGAATGTCAGGCAAAATGATCAGCCCTCACGCATGTTCACTTCATCAAATTTGTCCCTCTTTGAAAAAGTTTGGACACCCCTGATTTAACCTTAAGAGCTGGCTGTGAAATGTTGGCTAGGGGTACTATACTCCATATACAAAATATTCGTCCCATATATTGAATATAATGCGGAGCACAGTTGTTTAGCATGGAAAAATGGTTTGCCATTAAAACAAATCTAAGAGGGGATTCTTTTCTAATCATTAGGGCATCTATACACTATATTCCTGGATGCTTCTGCTATACTGAATTACAACATTATTGCAGACTTTGGGGATAACTATAAAAACATTGCAGTAGACTGCTTTTGGACTCCCTACCAATGCATATGTTATAATGCTTTCAAGGGTTGAATACGGGACTAAAGGACAACTTACAGTTGTGCTCTGCAGTGTTAACATGTACATATGATTGTGCTGTGCAATATTCTACATTTACAAGTAGAGCTTCTTTCTTGTTTTATTTGTTTGGTTGTGAACAAATAATGCATTTACAGTGGCGAAAATAATTATTTGATCCCCTGCAAATTTTGTAAGCTTGCCCACTTACAAATGAAGGGTCTATAATTTTTATCATAGGTGTATTTTATATGATAGAGACAGAATATCAACCAAAAATCCAGAAAAAACACATGATACAAATTTTATACCTTGAGTTGCAGTTCAGTGAGTAAAATAAGTAATTGATCCCCAAGCAAAACATGATTTAGCACTTGATGGAGAATCCCTTGTTGGCAAGCACAGAGGTAAGACATTTCTTGTAGTCGGTTACCAGGTTTGCACACATCTCAGGAGAAATTTTAGTCCACTTCGCTTTACAGATCTTCTCTAAATCCTTAACCACTTAAGGACCGCCTCACGCAGATATACGTCGGCAAGGCGGCACGGGCAGGCAAAATCACGTATATGTACGTGATCTGCCTCCCGCTGGTGGCGAGGCGGTCCTCTTTTGTCCCCCGGCGATCTGAGGTGAGGGGGAGGCCATCCGTTCGTGGCCCCCCCTCGCGATCGCCGCCGGCCAATCAGATCATTTCCTTTACTGCTGTATGCTAAACAGCAGCAAAGGAAATGATGTCATCTCTCCTCGGCTCGGTATTTTCCGTTCCGGCGCCGAGGAGAGAAGACAGGAATGTGAGTAAAAACACACACTACACACAGTAGAACATGCCAGGCACACTAAACACCCCCGATCCCCCCCCCCCGATCGCCCCCCAATCACCCCCCAATCACCCCTCCCCCCTCCCTGTCACACTGACACCAAGCAGTGTTTTTTTTTTTTCTGATTACTGCATGGTGTCAGTTTGTGACAGTTAGAAGTGTTAGGGCAGTTAGTGTTAGCCCCCTGTAGGTCTAGGTACCCCCCCAAACCCCCCTAATAAAGTTTTAACCCCTTGATCACCCCCTGTCGCCAGTGTCACTAAGCGATCATTTTTCTGATCGCTGTTTTAGTGTCGCTGGTGACGCTAGTTAGGGACATAAATATTTAGGTTTGCCGTCAGCGTTTTATAGCGACAGGGACCCCCATATACTACCTAATAAATGTTTTAACCCCTTGATTGCCCCCTAGTTAACCCTTTCACCACTGATCACCGTATAACCGTTACGGGTGACGCTGGTTAGTTCGTTTATTTTTTATAGTGTCAGGGCACCCGCCGTTTATTACCGAATAAAAGTTTAGCCCCCTGATCGCCCGGCGGTGATATGCGTCGCCCCAGGCAGCGTCAGATTAGCGCCAGTAGCGCTAACACCCACGCACGCAGCATACGCCTCCCTTAGTGGTATAGTATCTGAACGCATCAATATCTGATCCGATCAGATCTATACTAGCGTCCCCAGCAGTTTAGGGTTCCCAAAAACGCAGTGTTAGCGGGATCAGCCCAGATACCTGCTAGCACCTGCGTTTTGCCCCTCCGCCTGGCCCAGCCCACCCAAGTGCAGTATCGATCGATCACTGTCACTTACAAAACACTAAACACATAACTGCAGCGTTCGCAGAGTCAGGCCTGATCCCTGCAATCGCTAACAGTTTTTTTGATAGCGTTTTAGTGAACTGGCAAGCACCAGCCCCAGGCAGCATCAGGTTAGTGCCAGTAGCGCTAACACCCACGCACGCACCGTACACCTCCCTTAGTGGTATACTATCTGATCGGATCAATATCTGATCTGATTAGATCTATACTAGCGTCCCCAGCCAGCAGTTTAGGGTTCCCAAAAACGCAGTGTTAGTGGGATCAGCCCAGATACCTGCTAGCACCTGCGTTTTGCCCCTCCGCCTGGCCCAGCCCACCCAAGTGCAGTATCGATCGATCACTGTCACTTACAAAACACTAAACGCATAACTGCAGCGTTCGCAGAGTCAGGCCTGATCCCTGCGATCGTTAACAGTTTTTTTGGTAGCGTTTTGGTGAACTGGCAAGCGCCAGCGGCCTAGTACACCCCGGTCGTAGTCAAACCAGCACTGCAGTAACACTTGGTGACGTGGCGTGTCCCATAAATGCAGTTCAAGCTGGTGAGGTGGCAAGCACAAGTAGTGTCCCGCTGCCACCAAGAAGAAGACAAACAGGCCCGTCGTGCCCATAGTGCCCTTCCTGCTGCATTCGCCAATCCTAATTGGGAACCCACCACTTCTGCAGCGCCTGTACTTCCCCCATTCACATCCCCAACCAAATGCAGTCGGCTGCATGAGAGGCATTTTCTTTATGTCCTCCCGAGTACCCCTACCCAACGAACTCCCCCAAAAAAGATGTAGTGTCTGCAGCAAGCACGGATATAGGCGTGACACCCGCTATTATTGTCCCTCCTGTCCTGACAATCCTGGTCTTTGCATTGGTGAATGTTTTGAACGCTACCATTCACTAGTTGAGTATTAGCGTAGGGTACAGCATTCCACAGACTAGGCACACTTTCACAGGGTCTCCCAAGATGCCATCGCATTTTGAGAGACCCGAACCTGGAACCGGTTACAGTTATAAAAGTTAGTTACAAAAAAAGTGTAAAAAAAAAAATATATATATATATATATATATATATATATATATATATATATATATATATATATATATATATATATATATATATATATATATATATAAAATTAAAAAAAATAGTTGCCGTTTTATTGTTTTCTCTCTCTCTATTCTCTCTCTATTGTTCTGCTCTTTTTTACTGTATTCTATTCTGCAATGTTTTATTGTTATTATGTTTTATCATGTTTGCTTTTCAGGTATGCAATTTTTTATACTTTACCGTTTACTGTGTTTTATTGTTAACCATTTTTTTGTCTTCAGGTACGCCATTCACGACTTTGAGTGGTTATACCAGAATGATGCCTGTAGGTTTAGGTATCATCTTGGTATCATTCTTTTCAGCCAGCGGTCGGCTTTCATGTAAAAGCAATCCTAGCGGCTAATTAGCCTCTAGACTGCTTTTACAAGCAGTGGGAGGGAATGCCCCCCCTCCCCCACCGTCTTCCGTGTTTTTCTCTGGCTCTCCTGTCTCAACAGGGAACCTGAGAATGCAGCCGGTGATTCAGCCAGCTGACCATAGAGCTGATCAGAGACCAGAGTGGCTCCAAACATCTCTATGGCCTAAGAAACCGGAAGCTACGAGCATTTCATGACTTAGATTTCGCCGGATGTAAACAGCACCATTGGGAAATTGGGGAAGCATTTTATCACACCGATCTTGGTGTGGTCAGATGCTTTGAGGGCAGAGGAGAGATCTAGGGTCTAATAGACCCCAATTTTTTCAAAAAAGAGTAACTGTCACTACCTATTGCGATCATAGGGGATATTTACATTCCCTGAGATAACAATAAAAATGATTAAAAAAAAATGAAAGGAACAGTTTAAAAATAAGATAAAAAAGCAAAAAAATTATAAAGAAAAAAAAAAAAAAAAAAAAGCACCCCTGTCCCCCTGCTCTCGCGCAAAGTGAACGCAAGCGTCGGTCTGGCGTCAAATGTAAACCGCAATTGCACCATGCATGTGAGGTGTCATGGCAAATGTCAGATCGAGGGCAGTAATTTTAGCAGTAGACCTCCTCTGTAAATCTAAAGTGGTAACCTGTAAAGGCTTTTAAAGGCTTTTAAAAATGTATTTAGTTTGTCGCCACTGCACGTTTGTGCGCAATTTTAAAGCATGTCATGTTTGGTATCCATGTACTCGGCCTAAGATCATCTTTTTTATTTCATCAAACATTTGGGCATTATAGTGTGTTTTAGTGCATTAAAATTTAAAAAAGTGTGTTTTTTTCCCCAAAAAATGCGTTTGAAAAATCGCTGCGCAAATACTGTGTGAAAAAAAAAAATTAAACACCCACCATTTTAATCTGTAGGGCATTTGCTTTAAAAAAATATATAATGTTTGGGGGTTCAAAGTAATTTTCTTGCAAAAAAAAATAATTTTTCATCTCCTCTGTAAATCTAAAGTGGTAACCTGTAAAGGCTTTTAAAGGCTTTTAAAAATGTATTTAGTTTGTCGCCACTGCACGTTTGTGCGCAATTTTAAAGCATGTCATGTTTGGTATCCATGTACTCGGCCTAAGATCATCTTTTTTATTTCATCAAACATTTGGGCATTATAGTGTGTTTTAGTGCATTAAAATTTTAAAAAGTGTGTTTTTTTCCCCAAAAAATGCGTTTGAAAAATCGCTGCGCAAATACTGTGTGAAAAAAAAAAATTAAACACCCACCATTTTAATCTGTAGGGCATTTGCTTTAAAAAAATATATAATGTTTGGGGGTTCAAAGTAATTTTCTTGCAAAAAAAAATAATTTTTCATCTCCTCTGTAAATCTAAAGTGGTAACCTGTAAAGGCTTTTAAAGGCTTTTAAAAATGTATTTAGTTTGTCGCCACTGCACGTTTGTGCGCAATTTTAAAGCATGTCATGTTTGGTATCCATGTACTCGGCCTAAGATCATCTTTTTTATTTCATCAAACATTTGGGCATTATAGTGTGTTTTAGTGCATTAAAATTTTAAAAAGTGTGTTTTTTTCCCCAAAAAATGCGTTTGAAAAATCGCTGCGCAAATACTGTGTGAAAAAAAAAAATTAAACACCCACCATTTTAATCTGTAGGGCATTTGCTTTAAAAAAATATATAATGTTTGGGGGTTCAAAGTAATTTTCTTGCAAAAAAAAATAATTTTTCATCTCCTCTGTAAATCTAAAGTGGTAACCTGTAAAGGCTTTTAAAGGCTTTTAAAAATGTATTTAGTTTGTCGCCACTGCACGTTTGTGCGCAATTTTAAAGCATGTCATGTTTGGTATCCATGTACTCGGCCTAAGATCATCTTTTTTATTTCATCAAACATTTGGGCATTATAGTGTGTTTTAGTGCATTAAAATTTTAAAAAGTGTGTTTTTTTCCCCAAAAAATGCGTTTGAAAAATCGCTGCGCAAATACTGTGTGAAAAAAAAAAATTAAACACCCACCATTTTAATCTGTAGGGCATTTGCTTTAAAAAAATATATAATGTTTGGGGGTTCAAAGTAATTTTCTTGCAAAAAAAAATAATTTTTCATCTCCTCTGTAAATCTAAAGTGGTAACCTGTAAAGGCTTTTAAAGGCTTTTAAAAATGTATTTAGTTTGTCGCCACTGCACGTTTGTGCGCAATTTTAAAGCATGTCATGTTTGGTATCCATGTACTCGGCCTAAGATCATCTTTTTTATTTCATCAAACATTTGGGCATTATAGTGTGTTTTAGTGCATTAAAATTTTAAAAAGTGTGTTTTTTTCCCAAAAAAATGCGTTTGAAAAATCGCTGCGCAAATACTGTGTGAAAAAAAAAAATTAAACACCCACCATTTTAATCTGTAGGGCATTTGCTTTAAAAAAATATATAATGTTTGGGGGTTCAAAGTAATTTTCTTGCAAAAAAAAATAATTTTTCATCTCCTCTGTAAATCTAAAGTGGTAACCTGTAAAGGCTTTTAAAGGCTTTTAAAAATGTATTTAGTTTGTCGCCACTGCACGTTTGTGCGCAATTTTAAAGCATGTCATGTTTGGTATCCATGTACTCGGCCTAAGATCATCTTTTTTATTTCATCAAACATTTGGGCATTATAGTGTGTTTTAGTGCATTAAAATTTAAAAAAGTGTGTTTTTTTCCCCAAAAAATGCGTTTGAAAAATCGCTGCGCAAATACTGTGTGAAAAAAAAAAATTAAACACCCACCATTTTAATCTGTAGGGCATTTGCTTTAAAAAAATATATAATGTTTGGGGGTTCAAAGTAATTTTCTTGCAAAAAAAAATAATTTTTCATGTAAACAAAAAGTGTCAGAAAGGGCTTTGTCTTCAAGTGGTTAGAAGAGTGGGTGATGTGTGACATAAGCTTCTAAATGTTGTCAATAAAATGCCAGGACAGTTCAAACCCCTCCCCCAAATGACCCCATTTTGGAAAGTAGACACCCCAAGCTATTTAGTGAGAGTCATCTCAAGTCCATGAAATATTTTATATTGTGACACAAGTTGCGGGAAAGAGACAAATTTTTTTTTTTTTTTTTGCACAAAGTTGTCACTAAATGATATATTGCTCAAACATGCCATGGGAATATGTGAAATTACACCCCAAAATACATTCTGTTGCTTCTCCTGAGTACGGGTATACCACATGTGTGAGACTTTTTGGGAGCCTAGCTGTGTATGGGACCCCGAAAACCAAGCACCGCCTTCAGGCTTTCTAAGGGCGTAAATTTTTGATTTCACTCTTCACTGCCTATCACAGTTTCGGAGGCCATGGAATGCCCAGGTGGCACAAACCCACCCCCAAATGACCCCATTTTGGAAAGTAGACACCCCAAGCTATTTGCTGAGAGGTATAGTGAGTATTTTGCAGACCTCACTTTTTGTCACAAAGTTTTGAAAATTGAAAAAAGAAAAAAAAAATGTTTTTTCTTGTCTTTCTTCATTTTCAAAAACAAATGAGAGCTGCAAAATACTCACCATGCCTCTCAGCAAATAGCTTGGGTTGTCTACTTTCCAAAATGTGGTCATTTGGGGGGGTTTTGTGCCACCTGGGCATTCCATGGCCTCCGAAACTGTGATAGGCAGTGAAGAGTGAAATCCTGAAGGCGGTGATTGGTTTTCGGGGCCCCGTACGCGGCTACGCTCCCAAAAAGTCCCACACATGTGGTATCCCCATACTCAGGAGAAGCAGCTAAATGTATTTTGGGGTGCAATTCCACATATGCCCATGGCCTGTGTGAGCAATATATAATTTAGTGACAACTTTGTGCAAAAAAAAAATGTGTCATTTTCCCGCAACTTGTGTCAAAATATAAAATATTCCATGGACTCAACATGCCTCTCAGCAAATAGCTTGGGGTGTCTACTTTCCAAAATGGGGTCATTTGGGGGGGGTTTTGTGTCATCTGGGCATTTTATGGCCTTCAAAACTGTGATAGGTAGTGAGGAGTGAAATCAAAAATTTACGCCCTTAGAAATCCTGAAGGCGGTGATTGGATTTCGGGGCCCCGTACGCGGCTAGGCTCCCAAAAAGTCCCACACATGTGGTATCCCCGTACTCAGGAGAAGCAGCTGAATGTATTTTGGGGTGTAATTCCACATAGGCCCATGGCCTGTGTGAGCAATATATCATTTAGTGACAACTTTTTGTAAATATTTTTTTTTTTCTTTTTGTCATTATTCAATCACTTGGGACAAAAAAAATAAATATTCAATGGGTTTAACATGCCTCTCAGCAATTTCCTTGGGGTGTCTACTTTCCAAAATGGGGTCATTTGGGGGGGTTTTGTACTGCCCTGCTATTTTAGCACCTCAAGAAATTACATAGGCAGTCATAAACTAAAAGCTGTGTAAATTCCAGAAAATGTACCCTAGCTTGTAGGCGCTATAACTTTTGCGCAAACCAATAAATATACGCTTATTGACTTTTTTTTACCAAAGACATGTGGCCGAATACATTTTGGCCTAAATGTATGACTAAAATTGAGTTTATTGGATTTTTTTATAACAAAAAGTAGAAAATATCATTTTTTTTCAAAATTTTCGGTCTTTTTCCGTTTATAGCGCAAAAAATAAAAACCGCAGAGGTGATCAAATACCATCAAAAGAAAGCTCTATTTGTGGGAAGAAAAGGATGCAAATTTCGTTTGGGTACAGCATTGCATGACCGCGCAATTAGCAGTTAAAGCGACGCAGTGCCAAATTGGAAAAAGACCTCTGGTCCTTAGGCAGCATAATGGTCCGGGGCTGAAGTGGTTAAGGTGTCTTGGCTGTCTCTTGGTAACTTAAAGTCTCAGCTCCCTCCATAAATTTTCTATAGGATTAAGGTCTGGAGACTGGCTAGGCCACTCCATGACCTTAATGTGCTTACTCTTGAGCAATTCCTTTGTTGCCTTGGCAGTATGTTTTGGGTCATTGTTATGCTGGAAGACTCATCCATCACCCATCTTCAAGGAAGAAGGTTCTCATCCAAGATTTTACAATACATGGCCCCGCCCATTGGCCCCTTTATGCGGCAAAGTTGGCCTGTACCTTTAGGAGAAAAACAGCCCCAAAGCATAATGTTTCCACCTCCATGCTTGACTGTAGGGATGGTGTTCTTAGGGTCTTAGTTAGCATTTTTCTCCCGCCAACACGGCGACTCTAGTTAATGCCAAAGAGTTTAATTTTGGTCTCATCTGACCACTGCACTTTCACCCAATCCTTTTCTGAATCATTTAAATGTTGAATGGCAAATTTCCAACGGAGCTGTACATGTGCCTTCTTGAGGAGGGGGACCTTGCAGATGCTGCAGGATTTCAATGCATGGCGGCGTATTGTGTTACCAATGTGTGTTTGGTGACTGTGGTCCCAACTGCCTTGAGATCATTCACAAGCTCCTCCCATGTAGTTCTGGGCTGATCCCTCACTTTTCTCATGATCATCCTTATCCCATGAGGTGAAATCTTGCATGGAGCTCCAAACCGAGGGCGATTGATGGTTATTTTGTATTTTTGCCATTTGTGAGTATTCGATCCAACAGTTGTCTCCTTCTCACCAAGCTTCCTCCTGACGGTCTTGTAGCCAATTCCAGCCTTTGAATGGAAGAAAGAGATTCTGTGGACAGGTGTCTTTTATGCACATAACGAGTTCTCGGCCTTTTGGCTAAGATCCAGTGTGGTTTATACTGCGGTGTGACTTAGCCAAGAGGTGTCTGGGGTACCCGAAGGTCGGCCTTGGGGGGAGCGTCCCTTTTCGGAGGGCCCCCTCTTGCTGCTATTGGCTGTAGGATTAGTCCCCAGACAACGAGGAGCGATCGCCCTTCTTAAGGCGGTTCGGTGTCAGCGGTTGGGGCCCCTCCTGTCGGAGGAAGAGGCGAGGTACCATCCGGTACAAAAATGGCGGTCCGTGGAATGCGGGATTCTATTCGGTTTCCGGTGAAGCCTGAATTCAAAGGAGAAATCAATCTGAGGACTATCGTGGTTGACGTGTTGATGGACTTTCTTAATCTCAGGGTAAGAGATATTGTTTGTTTGCAGGATTTTCCGCAACAAAGATTGTATGACATTACCTTTCTTTCTGTCGAGATATGCTGGGAGGTTTATGAGAAGATGAGGAGTGCTGAGAATGAACTGTTGAAGAAAATGGATATTATACCGCTTTTCATGCAGGAAGAAAAGGCTATAGTAGTTCATATGTACAATCCCTTTTCTGATGTGAACTTGGTTAGGGCCTTCCTGAGGAACTACTGTGAGGAGTTAAGGGGCGGTGATAAGGTACTGAACAAGTTTGGAATCTGGTCTGGGAAGTATAGGTTCTATGGGAAATTCCGGACTGATCTCGATTATGTTGGTGGGGTGAAGAGGCCTCCAGCAGTCTTCAATATTGGGGGTGAGAGAGGGTTCCTTTTTTACCCTGGACAGCCGGTGTATTGCAGGAAGTGCTGTGTCTATGGGCACGCGAGTGGGGACTGTGAGCGCAGGATTAAATGCAGATTTTGTGGTAATGAGGATCACCCGTCTAAGGAATGTAAACAAACTCGGATGTGCGATATCTGCAAAAAGTCAGGTCACCTAGCAAGACAATGCGATGAATATTTTTCGGCGAAAAGGGAATCGGAATTCCATGATGTTCTGAGAAAGACCCAGGCTAGGCGTATGCAGCAGAGGCAGAAAGCTGAGGCTCGGTGGGAAGGTGGCAGTGCTGGGTCTGCTGATGCGGAGCGGCCTGCTACATCCTCGGAGCACCAGACCAATGACGTTGCACCTACGGTGCAGGAAGAGGCTGTGAGCAGTGAGGTCGGCTCTGGTCCTGCTACTGTTGATACGGTGGTGGGAGCCAGTGCAGACCCTGGGAGCCTTGGTACTGCGGTAGGGGAAGACGGGTCAGTTCCGGGCCCCCAGGAGGTGGCAGAAGAGAGAGTGATGCAAAGACCCCCGGCGAGGCAAGAGGAGGTCTGCCCTGAGGAAGAGCAGAGGAGTGTGGCATTTACAAGTCCAGGTCATTTATCTGAGTTGATGAGTGGTTTATCATCCAGCGCAGAAGAAGATGATGAGGATGATGAGGATGAAAATGATGAGATGGATAGCGATGAGAGTCTGGAATGCGGACAGCAGCTGGTGATCTCGATGGATGAGACTTCTCAGTCCTCCACCAAAAGAGAGCGGGAGGAGGGGGCTGGGGAGGGGGTGGAAGGTGTACCCTTACCTGATGATGGAGGCTCTGGAGCAGAGTCTGCCAGTTCTCCCTTTGGGAAGAAAAGACTAACTTACGCTAATGTTGCTGGCAAAGGGATGGAGGAGGCTATGCATCACTTTTAAGTTATTCGTTATGGCTGTGCAAATCCTTTTGATTTTTTTCATGATGGCTTTGTCTGTGAGTTCTGTAAATGTGAGAAGTGTATGTTCAGGGTGGAGGAGGGCGGCTGTCTTTGAACATCTAGAAGAGGTGAGGTCTGACGTAATTTGTGCTCAGGAGTGTGGTAATGATAGAATTCTGTGTGATGAGTGGAAATATGGTGTATCTATGTGGTCCCCTATGTGTGAGTCTAGGAATGAAGGTGTTGGGATTCTTGTTAAAAACCCGTATGTTCAGTTTGTGTCACATGAGGTGGTGGTGCCGGGGAGGTTACAGGTTGCTATTTTGGAGGTGGCGGGGTGTAAGGTCAGAATAATTAATGTGTATGCACCTGCCGAGAAAAAGGAGCGTGTGAAATTCCTTGAAGTACTTAAAGTATGGTTGCCTGGGAGAATCCCAACCATTTTGGCTGGAGACTTCAACTGTGAGAGGAGGAGTGAGGATAGACAAAGTGCTTGTGCGGAAAGTGGTGTTGATGTAACATCTAGGGCGCTAAACGAAATAATCAGTGACTTCCATTTTCAAGATACTGCCTGTGTTGTGCAGGGGAATGATATTTCTTTTACCTTTTTTTCTGACAAGGGGTCTGTGCGATCCAGGATCGATTTTATTTTTGTGTCTCCTGCCTTGCAGATAAATGGGTATCAGACTGATCTAGTGCCTTTTTCGGATCATGCCATGCTTACTGGTTCCTTCCTTCTCGATGGTGCTAGGATGTGCGGGAGGGGTGCATGGAAATTGAACTGTTCTTGTTTAAAGGAAGAGGGTGTAGTTTCTAAGTTTAAAGATTATTATGAATGGATTCATTTCAAAAAGCGTGAGTTTGAGGATGTCCTGGTGTGGTGGGATTGGGCAAAGGTCAGGATAAGCGGCTTTTTTAAGAAATTGGGTGTGGAGGTGGCCAGAAGAAAGCGTGAAGATGCAAGGAGGTTGGTGGAAAGGATGCATTTCCTATTCAAGTGTAAGAGGTTGGGGGTGGAGGTGGAGGAAGAGTTGAGGGAAGTACGTGAGGCCAGGAGTGCTATGCTTAGGGATCGTGGGAGAAGCATTGTCTTCAGATCTAAAGTGCAAGAGATGGAGGAGGATGAGCAGTGCTCGGCATATTTTTTTAAGAAATCGTTTGGGCCGAGGAAGATGTTCCTGTCGGTGTTGGAAGAAGAGGAGGAGGTGAGTGGTGATAGAATGGTAGAATCCATCAGGTCTTTCTACGCTAAATTGTACGGTGGTGGTGGGGGTGCAACGGAAGAAGAAATGCAGGAATACTGTGAGGTGGTGAAAGGGAATTTGAAGACAGAGGACACGGAGATGCTTCTAGACCCAGTGGAGGAAGAAGAGGTGAAGAACGTGGTGATGAAGATGAAAAAGAACAAGACCCCTGGTGGGGATGGCTTACCTGTGGATTTTTATGCTGAGTTCTGGCCAATATTGAAAGACGATCTTTGTGAGGTTATAAGGACCTGTATGGAGGAGAAGAGAATTTCAGCGTCGATGAAGAAAGGGATTATTACCTTACTGTATAAGAAGAAAGGAGACCAGCGTGACATCAGGAATTGGCGGCCTATTTCGTTGCTCAACAGTGATTACAAGATCTTTGCTAAAGTATTAGCCGACAGGATGAGAAGAGTAGTGGGCAGTGTCATTGGAGAATGGCAGGTGTGTGCTGTTCCCGGCCGGAGGATTTCCGATAACTTAATCCTCCTGCGGGATCTTGTGTTCTATGCCCAATGCAACAACATGCCTTTGGCTGTGGCTAGTATAGATCTCGAGAAGGCTTACGACCGGGTGGCTCATAAGTTTCTCTTCACAGTGTTGAGGCAGATGGGGATCCCTGAAGATTTTGTTAACGTGGTAGAAAGTTTGTACCAGGGTATCAGTAGTCAGATCCTTGTCAATGGGGAATTGTCTGAAGATGTCAGTGTGAGGTCTGGGGTAAGGCAGGGGTGTCCGTTGTCACCCGTTGCTTTTATTTGCGTGATGGAACCTCTGTTAAGACATGTATGGAGGGATAAATGTTTTAAGGGAATGTTTGTACCAGGGTGTGGGAATGAACCGGTCAAAATGCTTGCTTACATGGATGATATTAACTTTCTGTGTAACACAACAAGGGATGTGTCTAGAGCGGAGTTGCAGCTTGGTATTTTTGGTGCGATGTCCGGGTTGTGCGTTAATTGGGGCAAAAGCAGTGTTTGTGTGTTAAGTGGCACATGCGATGTATCCCGGAACGACCGTGAAGCCTGATGGTAAAGGGCTCTCACCAAGCTTCCAGAACTCCATGCCTTTCTGCCTGGGGTGGGGTCTGCTGTGGTCTGGGCTGGTGGCCAGGGTTGGTCTTTGAAAGCCTATGGAGTAGTGCCCCTGGAGTGGCAGTCCAGGGGTGCCATAAGATCACTGTGAGTGGCAGTCACTTTGATTTGAGACACCATGGTCACTGCACTATAGAACACGCTTTTTTAGCACCTGCCTCTTGGGCCGGGCCTTTTGGCTAGGACCAGAGGAATTTTTTATTCCTGGTCGGAGGGCCTGGTCATTGTTTTACACAATGGCCATCTTTTTCACTCTCCTCTCCACTATCCCTTCCCCACTTTTTATTTATTTTCTTTCTTTTGATTGAAATCCTGTGTTTGTCATGTCTTGTTCACATTTGTCACTGTGTGATGAGTAAGGACGCGTCCTCGGGCCAGCCCTGAAAGTCTTGTGGAGGGGTGGACATGGCCTTCTGGCTTCGTCCGCCCTGACTCATGGGGTCTCCCTTCGGGGGAGCCCCACCTAGTACTTGGGTGGGCTCTGCTTCGGCAGGCCTTCCAGAGAACGGGGTCTGTCTGGTTTCGGCCAGATAGACTATTGTAAGTACCTTTGTCCCCGTCTGGAGCCTAACGCCCCGGGGGATCAGGGAATTGGCACGTCTGTGTACCAGTTGCACTTTTTTGTGAGCACTCTTTATGTGTGTGCACATTTTTTATGCACCGGGTGAAGTTTTTGGGTGTGTTATGCACGCCATAGGCTTTCAAAAAAAAAAAATGAGTTGTTCTTAGGAGTACCTTCTTAAATTGACAGGACTAATCTGTGTAATACATGAGCAGTTGAGCACATATTGTAGCCAGTCTGTGGGAGCCAGAATTATTGTTGGTTGGTAGGGGATCAAATATTTATTTTAATCACTGAGCTGCAACTCAATTTATAAAATTTGTATCATGTTTTTCTGGATTTTTGATTGATATTCTCTCTCTATCATTTAAAATACACCTATGATAACAATTATAGACCCTTCATTTCTTTTGTAAACAGACAAACTTACAACCTCCGCAGGGGATCAAATAATTATTTTCGTCACTGTATATATTTCTTTCCATATATTGTTCTGGGTTGACTATAAATTGATATTTTCTCTTGAACAGCAACAGAAAATTGACAGAGGTTGTAATCCCCCACCATTTTGTCCAAAACAGAAAAAAAAGTTTTGCATTTAAATATACATTAACTTTATTACTTTGTCTTATTTTGTCAATATTTTCTTGCTAGGGTTACAGGGGCACGTGTGATATAATTTGCTTGAATATGGCTATTGCCAGTAAAGTGTTTATATACTTTTCCTATTGTTGGGTGTTAAAAGTGTGAATTCAAGGACATTGTCACTTCTTAACTGATTGTATGGGTTAGGGCTATATAATTTTTGAGCTTTGTAATTATCTATTTACTTGTTCAGAACATTTAAGGTTTTTTTAGCAGCTATGCAGTAGATTTTGTGTGTGTTTTTTTTTCTTTTTCTTCTGTGTATTTATGTAAAAAATAAATCCACAGCTAGTATACTAGGATGATGTGGCCTAACTAGTCATCTAGTAAAAGATCTTTCATAAACATGAGGTGTCCCTGCATGACACTATACATTAGATTGCTGGAGACATATTTGAGTAACGATAGGATCTTCTATAGTGATTTTGAGGGGGGTAAATATATTCAAAGATGTTAAATTACTAATATGGTGGCTGTTATATCTGGGTTTGGTTATCTTCTTTTGGGAGGGATGGCATATGGGTTTCTGCTAATTGTTTCGTGAAATATTTATATTTATTGTACAATATTCAACACATTTCTAAAAAGTGCCAGTTTAGTAAGCTTTCTTCTTTTATGAGGTTCATTTAAAGTTATACTAAAGTCTCTTTTTTTTTTCTTATTAAGAATAACAAACATGTTATACTTATTTGCTCTGTACAGTGGTTTGCACAGAGCAGTCCCGATCCTCCTCTTCTCAGGTCCCTCTGCAGAGCCCCTGCCCCCCCCCCCCTCCTGTTGAGTGCCCCCACAGCAAGCAGCTTGTTTTAGGGACACCCGAGCAGAGCCGCAGCTCCCTGCGTCCATTCAAACACGGAACCATGGCCCGTCCCTGCCCCCTTTCTTTCCTCATTGGCTCACTGACTTTAATTGACAGCAGCGGGAGCCAATGGCACCACACTGCTGTCTCAGCCAATGAGGAGGGGAGTCCAGGGTTCCAAAACTCTCACGCAACATCTCTGGCTCTACATGGACCTCAGGTAAGTATTGGGAGGGCTGAGAGGGTGCTGCTGCACATAGAAGGTTTTTTATCCTAATGCATAGAATGCATTAGGATAAAAAACCTTCTGCCTTTACAATCACTTTTAAGTCTACAGCATTCACCAAAAACTGAAATTAGTACTAGTTTGTTTTATGTGCACAACTGAATGCAGTAAAAGTAAGCCCATGTCAAAAAGGTGAAGATTTATAAGATATAAGGGATATCTAGAATTGATAATTGTGCATAAGCGCCCTAATTACCCTAAAGAATGTATCACTAAAAAAAAAAAAAAACATGCAGTGTGTGATCTAAAACTGGGCATACATGGGTCAGTTTTTTTCAATCAGCTGCCTCCAACTGCTAGTTTCAGAAGATTTGAGTAAGATTTGCTGATGTTCCCACTGTGTTGCTCACTGTTCACCTTGCTGGAGAGAAAGTGGTATCTAATGGTCTGTAGTGCAAGAATCTCCCTGCTTCTGCTTCATTTATTCTTTGGGTCTGTTCTCTATGAACTTCACTTGGTGTTTCTTGAATATTCCCCCACCAGTAATCAGATCACCAGTCATCAAATTACCATTTATCAGGAGGAAGCTCTGACAAGAAGAGATACAGTCCTGCCTCTAACAAGAAGGCCGCCTCCACACAGAGACACAATACAGAACATGGTACAGTACATGGTAAGTCTGGGGAAAGATCAGCTGCAGAGAGACCACAGGCAATATTGGTAATTAGTGCTTTGCCCTCTGCTTGCCTATTTTTAGGCATTGCTTAAACAGTTTAGGTCCTCTTTAACAAATACATCATTGTGTTTTTAAGAATGACCTTTCGGACTAAATTAAGAACAATCTGATCCAAGTGGGAAGGACTGTGAACAAGCATCAGGTTTCAAAATCAGTTCTCTTCCTTTTTGTTTCCAGCAAGTGACAGAACACAGAATGTGACAAAAAATTTACAGAACTCTGGAAACAATTCTAATATCACAAAATGCCAAATATTCAATTTCATTAATAAAAAAAATCTGGAGACTTTGTGCTATATGAAAACTAATGTAGTTCATCAGGAATCATAAGATGCCTCCCCCCACCTTTCTATTGCTACTAAAGATGGGCTGAACTTTAGAACATTGCAAAAGTTTGGAACCGAATAACGAACCCCATTGAAGTCTATGGGACCGGAACTGGAAAAATCAAAAGTGCCCAATTTGAAGGCTTATATGCAAGTAATTGGGCATACAATGGTTTTGGGGCCCGGGTACTGCTCTGGGGGACATGTATCAATGAAAAAAAAGTTTGTAAAAAAAAAACATTTTTAAATGAGCAGTGATTTACTGATGCTTAAAGTGAAACCATCAAAATGAGAAATAACAATAAAAATCAAAAATTCCTTTAAATATAGTGCCTTGGGGGTCCCCTTAGTCTGTCTGTAATGTGGCACATCTGTACCCTGTATAGAGCCTGCTGCAGCAATATATAAAGCCAAAAAAATTACATTTTCCATTCAAGCTTTCTTTATTTTATAAACAACGGCTTGTAGAGCCAGTCTGTATGATGAGGCCACAATTTAGTGCACTGGGAATAAGATTACAGATTTTTGGGAATAAATTCTGGTGTCTCTTTTGCAGACTTTGGATAGAAGTAACAGGTGCGGAAAAATGGGTCTTGAGGTGTCGGTGGTACCTTCACACCGTAATCCTATAGCGGTATTCTTGATGAAAGCAAGAATTGGCCTTATTGTCAAAAATTGTAATGATATGCACCTGCCAAACAGGTGCGGATAAATTGTTCTTTGGGTGTTGGTGGTGCATTCACACCGTAACCCTATAGAGGTACTCTTAATGAAAGCAAGAATTGGCCTTGCTGTCAAAAATTGCAATGAATTCAGATAAAAGTGTGTATAAGGGGGCTCTGTGTAACAAACCAAGCAGATATCAGTCTATGTAGGAATATAAGAGGGTCTTCATGCACTTTCGGCAGCACTTGAAGAGAGAAGCAAACTCTGGAAGTAAAATGAAAAGAAAAAAGGCAGCTCTAAGTGCAGAAGTAAACCTTTATATTTCCCAAAAGGGTTAAAAACACTTACAAAAGGGTGGAGGGTAGAGGCACATCATATTAGTAATATGGCAAGTGGTCCAGCGTTCTGGTAGTCCCAAGGAGTCTCAGTGATATCCGCAGGTGTAATTCTATGGTAGCATATTCTGAAGTGTGATGCATTTCAGAACAGATGAATCCCACATCAGCAGATTACCCTATAGACTTTTAATGAGACTGATTTATCCCTGCACCTGAGCTAATTTTTAGGTCATTTTTAGTACCTTGTCAATCCCTTGTTTATCATTGGCTCCCTATATATTCCCCCCCCCCCCCTCTTCTATTCGTCCCTTTTTTATTCTATTCCCCTTCCACCCCTGTCAGTCCTTTATTTGTTTATTTTTTTTCTAATCCCTTCCACCCCTGTCAGTCCTTTATTATTTTTTTATTATTATTTTTCCTTCTTATTTTAATAATATTTTTTTATATTCCCCTTCCAGAGTCAATGAACTTCTTGCCATCTTTCCGAATAACATTTTTAAACACCTTCCTTTATTCACTCACCCACAGTATGGTGACTTATGCCACTTGTTTCAGAGATTGAAAAAACTCATCACCTCTGCCAACTAACAAAGTTTTTTCTTCATAAATATTTATTTGCCCATATTACCCCCAGGGGACTTAGACTCCTGAAGTCCTGTTCTTTTTTAGATTTACCAACACAAAAAGAATGGTCTTCAATCTCCGAATTCTGTACTAACAAGTGGATTCAAATTATTGCCACACAAAGGCACATCAGATATGAGCAACTAGTACACAGGATACAGATCCTCTTCACCCAAATTTCAGAATTAACCTTCCAACTTCCTGTCTTTTGGTTATTTACTGTCATCAAAAAGATAAACAGAAGAGAGGACCTCCTCACTAAAAACAAATTAGGTAGATTTCGCAGAGACCTGGATGATTATAGTCAAAATAGAATTTTCTCATGGAAACGCACATGTAGAAATCGCATCCCACCACTTATGGATATTGACCCTTGTACCATCCAGGTCATCCATCGCCCAATATCTACGAAACATCAGAGACCACCTCGAACACTCCAGAGACAGAAAACACCCCATAAGAAGAAAAATAGTACTGTCAATCCATTTCCAAGACCAACCTCCCCATCTACACCCAATATAGACTCACAGCCTAGGCCACCACAGTTGGCGCCATCATTATCTGCTTCTCAGGTACATCCCAGTTCCTCATCTCACTCTGCATCCACTAATATAGCAACCCGCCCATCTTCCTCTATCTGTACTAGTACAGTAACCACTTATGCCACACCTATGCCCTTTCCTACTACGGATAATACAACATCCAGCCCATCTATTTCCTTTGGTCCTAATTCTCTTCTTGTAATATTCACCACTACGGCCCTCCCAATTGATCCCACTGCGGCCTCTTTTTTAATGCCAGACCTCCCCCTGACCAAACCTCTAAAAAGAAAACACGAAGTAGAGGATGCCGGGGTAGAGGAGGCAGATCCAAGACCCCTGGAGAAAGAGAGTACTATAAAAATCTTTAATCTCTCTACCCATCCCCTTACTAGGGATGAGACTTTGTTACTCAGTCAGGGGTCTCAATTTTGCACCCTCAGCTCAGCCAAATACCTTTCTTTTATTCAAAGATTTAAACAAATTTACACGTTGTTTGACTCTTAAAAGGTTTTTCAACATACAGTCTCTTAAACATAAGAACAACAACCTTAAAGTCTCTTCCATTCCTCCTGATCCTCCACCTGATGATACTATCGCTATGACTTAGGATGATCCGATCAGTGTGGCTCTTTTGGAGGAACTTTTCATAATACAGATTCCGGTTACCATCACCCATGTTCCTCTTTTCCTGTGGCAGACACAAGAGTGATTTAATTTTGTATACACAACATCTAATGACTTCACCACCCATCCAGAATACACAATTTAGGCCTACATCTGTGTTCTACTCCACTTATTACAAAGGCTCTGGCATTGATGCCTTTTACCGCATTGTCTACGATGAAATTCTGGACATATGCAATTCCGCCAAAAATAGAAATAAGATGACCCATAATCTTACATGCTCCGAGAAGATAGCCTTGGATACCGTGACCAATAATTATGACCCTATCCCTTGTTATCCCTTGCTAAAGATGCTCTTAGTGATAGTATCATTACTCAGCAGGAAGCATCCTTCTTGGTCAAGGCTATTCACTACACCCCTACTTTTACCATCTGCCCAAGGTTCACAAAAGCCTGGATAATCCTCCTGGTCGACCGATTGCCGCAGCCATGGGTAACATTATCAATCACTTCATACATAAGGGATGGCACACATCTGCTTGAACTCCTTACCCCTTATTCTTGGGAGCCCTCATACCATTGGGTCTCCCTCGACATCCAATCTCTATACACCTCCATACCTCCATACCTCTCAATGTAGGTTTAAAGGGCCATACAGTCCTTCCTCTGTGAATATCCCATGCTGAACCGTAGACAAGCTGCCTTCATCATAGAGGCAACTTCCTTTTGCCTCACTCATGATTATTTTAAATTTAATGATGAGTTTTTTATAAAGGTAAATGGGATAGCTATGGGCGCAAACGTTGCGCCATCATAAGCGAATCTCACCTTGGGACAGTGGAAATCCTCTCACATCTGGCACAACAATCCCTTCTGTCCAACATTGTGTTTTATGGTAGGTATATTGACAATGTGATCATTATCTGGGATGGAAATGTGTCTATATTTTCAAATTTTGTAGCACACTGTAACAATAACAACATGGGTCTGACTTTCACTTCGGTCATGGATAAGGAGAAATTGGCCTTGCTTGACCTAGAATTATATTTTGTTGGTAAGGATATTCATGCCAGAAACTACACCAAGGCAACGGCAGGCAACTCCTTCCTTCATTATAAGAGCTGCCACCATCCCACATGGCTCAATAATATACCTAAAAGCCAGTTTTGTAGGCTTAAAAAGAATTGTACCAGAAGTATGGACTATGACACCCAGAGTATGCTGTTGAAATATACATTTCTTGAAAAGGGTTTTCCAGCTGATATTGTGGAATCAGCTTACTCTCATTACATAGATACATCTTCCTTACCACGTCTCCCCATCCAGACAAACATAAATAAGGATGAACTATGCTTTATCACCCAATTCCATTCTCGTCACAAACAGATGGAAAATATTGTGCGCAGACACTGGACTTTGCTCCTACAAGACCAGCATCTCCTCCCTACCCTGTCCAATAAGCCTAAATTTGCTTATAGAAAAGCGCCTAACATCAAAGGCAAGGTGGCACCTAGTAATTTGAGAAAGAAACCACCACCTCCAGGTCCTTCCCTTTCAACTTTTTTAGCCATTACAGGCATGTATCAATGTCAAAAACCCTTGTGCAAGACTTGCCGTTTTGTCAAACATGGCCAGAAGGATTTCTGTGTGAATGGAAAAACATATCCTCTCAAGGGCTTTCACACATGTTCAACTGACCATGTAGTTTACTGTTTGACATGCCCCTGCAGCCTTTTTTTTACGTAGGACGAACTATAAGGCCACTATGCTAGCGCTTTGGCGAACATCGCCGTTTCATCACTGAGGAACTGCACACCCACAGTGTCCCTAGGCATTCCTCGAGTACCATAACAAATCTCTTTGAAAGTTTGGGTTATTGAGGCAATGCCTAGAGACCTCCCTCGAGCTGAGCGCTTCCTCAAGCTCTGCCAAAGAGAAATGTACTGGATTTTCTCTTTGGACGTACTGGCACCTGGAGGGTTAAACAAGGATTTTGAAATTAGTGTGTTACTCTAGTTTTCTTTCCCTTTTTTCCCCTCACAATGACTATGTAACATACTCATATCATATAGCTGTTGAAGTAAAATTAGAAAAATATATACATACAACAATTTTTCAGAAATAAAAAACTGATAATTGGCATGTGCATATGTATTCATCCCCTTTGTTATGAACCCCATAAAAAGCTCTGGTGCAAACAATTTACCTTCAGAAGTCACATCATTAGTGAAATGATGTCCACCTGTGTGCAATCTAAGTGTCGCATGATCTGTCATTACTAGGGATGAGCCGAACACCCCCCCTGTTCAGTTCTCACCAGAACATACGAACAGGCAAAAAATTTGTTCGAACATGCGAACACCATTAAAGTCTATGGGACACGAACATGGATAATCAAAAGTGCTAATTTTAAAGGCTTATATGCAAGTTATTGTCATAAAAAGTGTTTGGAGACCTGGGTCCTGCCCCAGGGGATATGGATCAATGCAAAAAAAAGTTTTAAAAACGGCTGTTTTTTCAGGAGCAGTGATTTTAATAATGCTTAAAGTGAAACAATAAAAGTGTAATATTCCTTTAAATTTCGTACCTGGGGGGTGTCTATAGTATGCCTGTAAAGGGGTGCATGTTTCCCGTGTTTAGAACAGTCTGACAGCAAAATGACATTTCAAAGGAAAAAAAGTCATTTAAAACTACTTGCAGCTATTAATGAATTGCCGGTCCGACAATACACATAAAAGTTCATTGATAAAAATGGCATGGGAATTCCCCACAGTGAAACCAAAAATTTAAAAAAAAAAGAAGATAGAAGAAAGAAGAAGCATTTAAATAAAGGAATTGTCAAAAACTGTCTCTTGTCATTTTTTAAATTTTTGACACTTTTTTTGTGAAATGGTAGGGGTACCTTACCATTTCACACAGGGGGGAGGGCTGGGATCTGGGGGTCCCCTTGTTAAAGGGGGCTTCCAGATTCCGATAAGCCCCCCACCCGCAGACCCCCACAACCACCGGGCAAGGGTTGTGGGGATGAGGCCCTTGTCCCCATCAACATGGGGACAAGGTGTTTTGGGGGGCTACCCCAAAGCACCCTCCCAATGTTGAGGGCATGTGGCCTGGTATGATTCAGGAGGGGGGCGCTCTCTCATCCCCCTCTCTTTTCCTGCGGCCTGCCAGGTTTGCGTGCTCGGATAAGGGTCTGGTATGGATTTTTGGGGAGACCCATGCCATTTTTTTTTTAAATTTTGGCACGGGGTTCCCCTTAAAATCCATACCAGACCTGAAGGGCCTGGTATAGATTTTGAGGGGGACCCCACGCCATTTTTCTTTAAATTTTGGCTGGGGTTCCCCTTAATATCCATACCAGACCTGAAGGGCCTGGTAGGGAATTTAGGGGGATCCCCATGTCATTTTTTTTTTTTTTAATTTTGGTTCGGGGCAACCCTGTGGGGAATTCCCATGCCGTTTTTATCAATGAACTTTTATGTGTATTGTCGGGCCGGCAATTCATTAATAGCCTCGAGTAGTTTTAAATGACTTTTTTTCCTTTGAAATGTTATTTTGCTGTCAGACTGTTCTAAACATGGGAAACATGCACCCCTTTACAGGCATACTATAGACACCCCCCAGGTACGAAATTTAAAGGAATATTACACTTTTATTGTTTCACTTTAAGCATTATTAAAATCACTGCTCCTGAAAAAACGTCCATTTTTAAAACTTTATTTTGCAATGATCCATGTCCCCTGGGGCAGGACCCAGATCCCCAAACACTTTTTATGACAATAACTTGCATATAAGCTTTTAAAATTAGCACTTTTAAAAGGTGTTCTGTGGCTTTCGAATTTGCTGCGAACACCCCAAATTGTTCGCTGTTCAGCGAACTGGCGAACAGCTGATGTTCGAGTCGAACATGAGTTTGACTCGAACTCTAAGCTCATCCCTAGTCATTACATATACACACACCTTTTTGAAAGGCCCCAGAGGTTGCAACACCTAAGCAAGAGGCACAAGTCAGGGTTAGGTTATAAAAAAATATCCAAATCTTTGATGATCCCTAGGAGCACCATAAAATCTATCATAACCAAATGGAAAGAAGGTGGCGCAGGGATGTTCTTGAGCAAAACCTATACTACTCTGTGTGTGATTTGGGGCTAGGACGGAGGTTCACCCTCCAGTTGACATGTGCATTCGTTTTCGTCCGAATGCATTTTCGTCCGAATTTCAGGTATTTTCGTTATCGTTTTAACAAACGATAACGAAAGTGCAGAATCCGAAAAACGAAAGATCCGACATAAACAAATGCTTTATTTTCATTTTCGTTGCTACAACAGTTCGATATAGATAGGAGATTCGACATGATGATGACAATAACAATCTGTGTCCATCAAATCTGTTGTCGAATGTGCCTAACCTTAACTCTTTTAGTCCAAGATTATTCTACATAGAGAGAAAAGATTCGACATAGAGAGAAAAGATTCGACGTAGGGGAAAAAAGATTCGATGCAGGGGAGAAAAGTTAAATAAAAATAATGATGATGATGAATGTTATTGGCTGATTGTAACCAAAGAGGAGGAGCAGTAAAATAGCTAGAACTAAGTACACACGTACTTTGGCTTATGGTGTCTGTTGAAAGTTCTAAGAAGATTCGATGGAGCAGGTAAACTATACGGCGTCCTACAGTTTAGCTGCTCCATCGAATCTTCTTTGAACATTCGACAGATACCATAAGCCTTCAATGACAGATTCGACCTTAATTTGGATTTTCGGACTAATGCAATTTTTAAAGAAAAACAAAATAAATAAAAACGAATTTCGGGAGTAACTAAATAAATTTATTTTTGGGACGAAAACGAAATTCCGAAACGATATATTTAAGTGTGCACATTCCAGCAGGGCAATTACCCCAAACACACTGCTAAAGCAACACTTGAGTGGTTTAAGGGGAAACATGTAAATGTGTTGGAATGGTCTAGTCAAAGCCCAGACCTCAATCCAATAGAAAATCTGTGGTCAGACTTAAAGATTGATAAACCATCCAACTTGAAAGAGCTGGAGCAGTGGAGGAAGAATGGGCAAAAATCCTAGTGGTAAGATGTGGCAAGCTCATAGAGACTTATCCAAAGCGACTTGGAGCTGTGATAACCACAAAAGGTGGCTCTACAAAGTATTGACTTTGGGGGGGTGAATAGTTATGCACATTGACTTTTTCTGTTATTTTGTCCTATTTGTTGTTTGCTTCACAATAAAAAAAAAAATCTTCAAAGTTGTGGGCATGTTCTGTAAATTAAATGATGCAAATCCTCAAACAATCCATGTTAATTCCAGGTTGTGAGGCAACAAAACACAAAAAATGCCAAGGGGGGTGAATACTTTTGGAACGCACTGTATATATACATCATCTTATATTGCCTTTTTAATTTTTTAATGATTCCCTTCCTCATTATATATACTCAATATAATATACCATAGATCCATTGTTGTATATTGTTTACCATATTTTTCACCATTTTAGTGATTATTGTTGATGTATACATACACAGCGAGTGACGTGGCATCAAGTTGCTATGCTCCATCTGCATGCAGTGATATTAGATAATTGCGTTGCGCATCACTCTTGCTGTTTTTGCATCATGTCTTTGCATCAGTTTGCCCTGTATATCAGTCTTCTGCTTTTTCTTTTTCCTTTTTGTGTGCCCAGTACACTGTTTTTATATTCATTATATCATTTTATAAGCTCAGTGCTTCCCTTTGTCCTGCTCATGTCCGCCCATAGTCCCGCCCAAAGCCCACCCACAGACCATAAGAAGCTCTGCTTCTAGTAACCTTTTAGTCATTGCTTGAAGAAGGAACCAATCAGCTTTTCCAAAACGCATTGCATGTTGATGACATCACTTCCGCTTGCTGTTCACGCTGGTTGCTGGTCCCTTCCTGCTGATGTCACTTCCTGGATTTGGCTTCCATGCTGTCTCAGACAGCCTAGCTGTCTTCCCAGTATTCAGGAGAGTTGTGGCTTCCATCTGTCAGCCACTTCAGAAATTGCTGCCATAGAATCACAACTGCGGATATCACTGAGACTCCTTGGGACTACCAGAATGCCGGACCACCTGCCATAGTACTAATATGGTGTGCTTCTACCCATCCACCCTTTTGTAAGTGTTTTTAACTCTTTTGGGAAATATAAAGTTTTACTTCTGCACTTAGAGGTGCCTTTTTTTCTTTTCATAAAAATTACAATGATATGCACCTGTCAAACAGGTGTGGATAAATTTGTCTTGGGATGATGGTGGTGCCTTCACACCGTAACCATATTGAGGTAGTCTTGATGAAAGCAAGAATTGGCCTTGCTGGCAAAAATTGCAATGATATGCACCTGTCAAACAGGTGCAGAAAAATTGATCTTTGGGTATCGCTGGTACCTTCACACCGTAACTCTATTGAGGTGCTCTTGATGAAAGCAAAAATTGGCCTTGCTGTCAAAAATTGCAATGATATGCACCTGTGTGGAAAAATTGGTACTTGGGTGTTAATTGTGCCCATGAAGCATACACCAAAACATTTATTCCAGATGAAATCAACACCCACAAAGCTAGGCAGTCTTTCAGAGATTCGAGATCCAGAAAGCACTTGATCAGCAACATCAGCATCAGGGGGGGCTTGATAGCTGCTGCTAATCCAGACCTGATTCGTTTTGATAAATATCAACAGGTCCACGGACTCTGTGGACAGACGCACTCTCTTATCTGTCACAAAACCTCCGGCAACACTGAAAGCCTGTTGCATGCAGGGCAGCCAGCAGCTCTATTGCATACTGGCAAGTTCTGGCCAGTAGTCTATTCTCATGACCCAGTAGCCCAGTGGATCGTCAACTGGAAAGCTCTCCATACCTGTTTTTACCCCTAGATAATCTCCCAGACTCCCACCATATGATGAAGACACTGCCAATGGTATGTGGAAGCTGACAGCCCTGGGTGGCGAGGACTAAAAAAAATTTGAAAAGTTTGAAAAGCATCACTGAGGCAGCCCCCTTCTCCACTGCTCCTCTCTTGACCAACAGAAGCCTCAAGACTACGTTTTCCACCAGACTGTAACCTACCAGAGTCAGTAAACTCCTCTTTAACCACTTGACAACTGGGCACTTAAACCCCCCTCTTAAACCAGACCAATTTTCAGCTTTCGGTGCTCTCACATTTTGAATGACAATTTCTCAGTCATGTAATTCTGTACCCAAATTAATTTTTTGTCCTTTTTTTCATACAAATATAGCTTTCTTTTGGTAGTATTTGATCACCTCTGGGTTTTTTATTTTTTGCGCTATAAATGAAAAAAGACCGAAAATTTTGAAAAAAAAACATTTTTCTTAGTTTCTGTGATAAAATTTTGCAAATTATTAATTTTTCTTCATAAATTTTGGCCACAATTTATACTGCTATATATCTTTGGTAAAAATAACCCAAATTAGTGAATATTATTTGGTCTTTGTGAAAGTTAGAGAGTCTGCAAGCTGTGGTGCAAATCATAAAAAATTGATAACGCCGGATGAACTGGTGGCCTCTCATTTCTTGCGACCCTAACAAGTCAGGAAAGTACAAATACCCCCCAAAATGACCCCTTTTTTGAAAGTAGACATTCCAAGGTATTTAGTAAGATGCATGGTGAGCTTTTTGATGTTGTCATTTTTTCCAACAATTCTTTGCAAAATGAAGATTTTTTTTTCCCACAAAATTGTCATTGTAATAGGTTATTTCTCCCACATGGCATGTGTATACCACAAATGACACCCCAAAATACATTCTGCTACTCCTCCTGAGTATTACAATACCACATGTGTGGGACTTTTTCACAGCCTAGCCACATAGAGAGGCCCAACATGCAGGGAGCACCATCATGTGTTCTAGGAGCATAAATTACACATCTAACTTGTTGACTACCTATTACACTTTTAAAGGCCCTGGAGCACCAGGACAATGACACGTGACACTGACGTGGCACTGATGACACTGATGTGGCACTGATGACACTGATGTGGCACTGATAACAGATGGCACTAATGACACGTGACACTGATGACAGATGGCACTAATATGTGGCACTGATGGCACGTGACACTGATGACAGATGGCACTAATACGTGGCACTGATGACACGTTGCACTGATGACAGATGGCACTAATACGTGGCACTGATGACAGATGACACTAATATGTGGCACTGATGACAGATGGCACTAATACGTGGCACTGATGACACGTGACACTGATGACAGAGGGCACTGATACCTGGTACTGATGACACGTGACACTGATAACAGATGGCAAATGACACTGACAGGTGGCTCTGATGACAGATGGCACTGATACGTGACACTGATGACAGATGGCACTAATGACACTGATGGCAGATGGCACTAATATGTGGCACTGATGACAGATGGCACTAATACATGGCACTGATGACAGATGGCACTAATACATGGCACTGATGACAGATGGCACTAATATGTGGCACTGATGACATGTGACACTGATGTGGCACCAATGACAGATGGCACTTATACGTGGCACTGGGGACAGATGGCACTGACAGGTGGCACTGGGGACAGATGGCACTGACAGATGGCAGTGGGGACAGATGGCAGTGGGGACAGATGGCACTGACAGATGGCAGTGGGGACAGATGGCACTGACAGATGGCAGTGGGGAGAGATGGCAGTGGGGACAGATGGCACTGACAGGTACTGTGGTCACTTTATTTTCCTTTTTTTTCTGACACTCACCGCTGCAGCACTTAGCTCTCCCTCCTCACACTCTGTCTCTGTGTGAGGAGGGAGAGCCGGCAATGAGAGATGAGGGGACACCCTCCCGGCAATCGGCATCCGCGCTGTAGCCGTCTTTCAGCAATAGTGCGGACGCCTAGTGGTTAAGGTGTCCCCAAGAGATTTCTTGAGGACATTTCATCTTCTGCTCCTTATGTGGGAATGGGAAGAGTTCCTGAGACTTTCTCCTTGTAACAGTGGTCAGGGAGGGTTGCCAACAAATAGTAGACATGTGCAATTCGTTTCGTTCCAAATTCGTTTTTCACCAAAATTCAGCATATTCTTTAATTCGGAAAAATATGAATTAATGAAAGTTTTTTTTTTTAAAAGAATGAAAAAATTCGAAAGAACGAAAATCCAAAATCCGAAAATCTGAAATTTGAAAATTTGAAAATCCGAAAATTTGAAAATTCGAAAATCTGAGAGAACAAAAAAAAAGAAAACAAGAATGAAAATCTGAAAATTCGAAAAAACGAAAGTCCAAACATTCATAAATCTGAGAATCAGAAACAACGAAAATCCAAAAATAAAAATAAAAATCCAAAAATTCAAAAATCCAAAAGAGCAAAAAAATTTGGATAATTTATATTATAATTAAATGATTAGGTTTATTAACTATTATTATAGTTTTTTATAATTATTATTTATTAATGATAAATAATAATATTAATAAAAACTATAACTTGTCTGTTTATCTGTAGTTACGAATTATCCGGTATTTGTTATTTTGGATAATTTGTAACTTCGGATAAATTTGTATTTGTTACGTTCACTAAAAGCAAAATTTTAAAATAAATTCCAATACCTATAATTTAATAGTTTATAACTTTTATTAGTTTTTATTATTATTATTTAGTATCATAAATAATAATAATAATAATAAAAAACTCTAATAATGGTTAATAAACTTAATATTTTAATTATAATAGAAATTATCCGAAAGTTCTTTCGAATTTTCTGATTTTTGTTCTTTCTGGTTTTCAGATTTTCAAATTTTCAGATTTTCGTTCTTATTTTGGGATTTCCATTCTTTCCAATTTTCGGATTTTCATTCTGATTGTCGGATTTTTGTTCTTTCTGATTTTCAAATGTTCAGATTTTCGTTTTTTCAAATTTTTGGATTTTTGTTCTTTCGAATCTGCAGAATTTCGAATTTCGGATTTTCCTTCTTTCAAATTATTACTAATTATTGAAATAAATGAATGGAACGTAACGAATTTGAATTTATCCAAATTTTTGAATTATCAAAATAATGAATGCCGCATCAAAATGAATGGACTTTAACAAATTCGAATTTATCCGAAGTTACAAACATATTTGAAATAACGAATATCGATCATAATGAATGATCCAAAAAATGAAAAAAATAAACACTAATTAAACGAAAACAAAAATAAACACATTTTTTGGCAGTGCACATGTCTAACCAATAGTGATCCTTCTCCTTGATGCCACGTATTCTTGGGTCCTTTCGCAGGCTTTGAAGAATGAGGGAGCCCTCATGTTTTCCGAGGCATGAGAAGCAGACTCCTCGGGGTCACTGAGGATTACAGTATATGAAACTGCCTCCTCCCAGCCACGTACTACTCCCAAGGGTTCTGGGGATGGAAAACCATCTGTTAAGGGTTGACGTATGTCTTGCTCTGCTTCAATGCCTCCAAAGCTGCCAGAATCCTCCTCCTCCTCCCTCTCCTCTTGTGGGTTCTGTGGCATAGGAAGAATGGTGTCTATAAAAAGCGGGTCTTTGAGAGGAAAGGAATTCCTCCTCTTCCTCCCGATGCTCTGCCTTGAGTGCCCTGTCCATAATGCCAGGCAGAGTTTGCTCCAGCAGGAACACAACAGGGATTGTTTCACTAATGCATGCATTGTCACGGCTCACCATCCTTGTGGCCTCCTCAAATGGTGAGAGTACAGTGCATGCATCCTTTATCAGCAGCCATTGGTGTGGGGAAAAAAAGCTGAGTCGGCCTGAGGCTGTAGTTTTGCTATACTCACACAGGTATTCATTGAGGGTCCTCTGCTGCATGTGCAGCTGCTGCAGCATTGCCAAAGTCGAGTTCCACCTGGTGGGCATGTCACAAATCAGGCGGTTTACGGGCAGGTGGAATTCCGGCTGAATTTCAGCCAAACTGAGCACTAGCTGTGTATGACCACCTGAAATGGCTACAGACTCTTCTGGTCAGCTTTAGCAGATCTTCCAACCCTGGGTACCTATTTAAAAAATTCTGCACCGCCAATTTGAGGACATGTGCCAGGCATGGCACATGTGTCTACTTTCCCTGTCTAAGGGCAGACAAGAGGTTTGTGCCATTATTGCACACCACCACCATTCCTGGCTCCAGCTGGTGTGGCGTGAACCACCTCTGGGCCTGCCGCTGCAGAGCTGCCAGAACCTCTGCTCCAGTGTGGCTCCTGTCCCCTAGACGGACCAGTTGAAGCACTGCATGGCACCTTTCAGCCTGACTCATTGAATAGCCCCATGAACACATATGGGGTACTTGTGGTTCATAGAACAATTCAGCAGAGGAGGGCATGGAGGAGGAGGGGTGGAGCTGATAAATCTCGCATCATCACCACTAGCTGTATGCAGAGGTGGCACACAACGAAACAAAACAAAATATATTGTCCCTGACCATGCTTGCTGGACCACGTGCCAGCAGTAACGTGGACCTTGCAGCTGACTGCCTTGCCCAATGATGCCACAACATTGCCTTCCATGTGATGGTAGAGAGCTGGAATAGCCTTACATGAAAAAAAATAGCGACTGGGAACCTGCCATTGTGGTACAACACATTCTGCAAATTCACAGAAGGGGACAGAATCCACCAGATGGAAAGGTAGTTGTAAAGCCAGCATCTTTGACAAGCTTGAATTTAGACGCTGGGCATGTGGGTGGCAGTGACTGTATTTTTTTTTTTCACTGCAGCAGATGGGGCAGAGAAATTTGCCTGCTGTAATCTACAGCTGGAGGTGTGCTACTGGAAGACATACTGCAAAGACCTGGGACTCCCTGCACTATGCCATCATCCCTGTGAGTGGAAGCTGCTGAGAGGTCATAAGATATAATGGGGGGGTAGATCGGAAAGGCAAGAAGTGAGGAAGAGAAGAATTTCGATCCTTTTGTGTGGATTTCAGGTGCTCTTGCCAACGGGCTGAGTGGAGGGAGGTTAAATGCCTTGTCAAGCATGTGGTACCCAAATGGCTGGTGTTTTTGCTATGATTGATGTGCTTGAGGTAAAGTTTGCAAATTGCAACAGTGTGATCGGCTGCACATGTGCTAAAAAAGGCCCAAACAGCTTAGCTGTGGGAAGTGGGCCGGCTGAGAACAGCTCCACAATCTGGTGGAATAGGGTGGCTGCTCTCTACTCTTCCACGATCGCTGCCTCTTTGGGGTTGTGCCTCACCCTTACTTTCCTCCTCTGCTCTATTCGGCACCCAAGCCGCATCAGTGACCTCATCATCGTCCCCTCCATCCTCATTATCACTGGAGACAACTTGGCAATATGCTGCGGCTGGGGGGAACACTGCCAATTTGTTGTTTACCAGAGTTCTCCCCTCTCTGTAGGCTCATGTTCCTACCTTCCTCAACCTCAGAACCAAGATCTGAATTAAGTAATGGCTGTGCATCATCAAGGAGCAAGTGCTGTGTTCAAATATCTCAGGTGACTCCTCCATGCCTGATGCTGAGGCTATGGCAGGAGTAGCTGTGGACAAGGAGGCAGGAGATTGATGATGGTTTAGTAAGCCGGTCGACCATCACCTCTGCATGCTGTGGCTGGATGGCATGGGCAACATCAATAAACAGAGGAAATGATGCCCTGCCTGAGGACAGACCACGTCCACCTTTGCCCTTGGACATAGACGCTGCTGGTCCCCTCACAGTGCCATGGGAATGTTTGCCTCTCCTTGTAGGCCTCCCAGGGGGTGCTTATTAACGAAATGTAATAAAGATGATAAAGATGTGTACGTGGATGCACTTTAATCAATGGAAAGTGGTGTTTGGTGCACGTTAACTTGGGTACTCACTAAACAGACACACTCCACTGACCCACTACAATATAACTGTCAGAGAGGTTACCTCAGTGGACATGGTGTTGCTCGCCGTGGCGTGCGTCGGGGTGCGCCGGCGCGCGTGTTCCTGCTCGTCCTGGTGTGCGCGCTCCTGTAGGCACTGGCGTGTGCGACTCGGCTGGCCCTGGTGTGCTCGCCGGTGTTCGGACACGTGCGCGGGTGCGTGTTAGCGCGCGTGTTCCTTTGGGCACTGGTTTGCATCATTCTGTGGGTGCTGGTGTGCGCGCCAGTGTGCGGGTGCGCGCGGGGGTGCACTTCGGTGCTCGCACACGTGCGCCATTTGGCACCAATCTGCCTATTTAGGTTGGCTGCACTCTCTGCTCGGTGCTGCCTGATCAACAGCTCTTTCGTGCCCTTGTTCCTGTTTCCTGTGCCTGTACTTTGATCTCCTGGTGAACCCGGCTTGCTTCTTGAACTTCTCTGGACTCTGCCTGCACCTGACCTCTGGCCTGTTTGACTAATCTTCTGCTTACTCCTTTGTACCTTGTTGCCTGCCTGTTGCCGAACCCAGCCTGCACCCGGACCTCCCTGCTCTGCTCCTGCTCAACTCCTGTTTGCCTGTGTTCCAGCTTGCACCTTGCTGTTTAGGACTGCCTATCTACCCGCATCTGGACTCTATTACCAGGCTTCCATACCACTCCGCACTCCTGTGCTTCCTGTATACTCTACCAGGGGCTGCGAGTCAGACGCGTAAGGGAGTCTACCCTCTGCCCAAGTGTACTCGCTGGTCAGGTACGTAGAAGTCTGATAATACTGCAGTAAAACTGCACTGACTCACTGCAATATACTGTGGTAAACGTGTACTAACGCACTGAAATATACTGAGTTAAACGCTAGTAAAGCCCTGAAATATACTGCGTTAAACATGCAGTAACACACTGATATATACTGTGGTAAATGTGCAGTAACACACCGATGTATACTGCATTAAACGCGCAGTAACACACTGATATAAACTATAAATAAACATATAGTAACACATTGATATATGCTGCGTTAAATGTGCAGTAAAGCACTCAAATATACTGCATTAAACGTGCAGTAAAGCAATGATATATACTGCACTAAATGTGCAGTAGCACACTCAAATATACTGTGTTAAGCCTGCAGTAATGCACTGATATATACCGCGTTAATCGTACAGTAACAGACTGATATATACTGCATTAAATGTGCAGTAACGCACTCAAATATACTGTGTTAAATGTGCAGTAACACACTGATATATACTGCGTTGAACGTGCAGTAATGCACTGATATATACTGCGTTAAATGTGCAGTAACACACTGTAATATACTGTGTTAAACGTATAGTAATGCACTGATATATAGTGTTTTAAACGTGCAGTAACGCACTCAAATACACTGCGTTAAATGTGCAGTAATGCACTGACATATACTGCACTAAATGTGCAGTAACAAATTGATATATACTGCGTTAAATGTGCAGTAACACACTGATATATACTGCGTTAAATGTACAGTAACGTACTGATAAATATATACTGCGTTAAACACGCGGTAACACACTGATAGATACTGCATTAAACGTACAGTGACGCACTGATATGTACTGCGTTAAATGTGCAGTAACGCACTGATGTATACTGCATTAAGCATGCAGTAACACACTGATATTTATACTGTGTTAAGTGTACAGTAATGCACTGATATATACTGTAGGAAGACTGCCCCGAAAAATTAAACTGACACTAAAGTCAAAATGAATGGTCACACTACACTCACCCTGAACTATTACTAGATTCACAATAAACTGATATTCTACACTGATAGTAGAAACACAATAGCACACTATAGCACACTAACTCTCTAGTAGCACTGAACAGAGCCCTGTTCTATCTCTCTCCACACCAATATCACACTGCTAATGGCCGCTATAGGGGAGAATAGTTTTATAATGTGGGGCGGGACTAAGAGCAATGAGGCATGATTGAATTGAGTCATCATTACTTTCTCCAATCAAGGCTCTGACTGTGCTCTGTGCCCTGATTGGGCAAAGCTTTCATTGCTTCAGCCAATCAGGACTTCCAATGCACTGTGCAGCAGCACAGTGCATTGTGTTCATCCGGCGGGCCGAACAAACGGTTGAACGCCCCGATGATTTGGGTGTTCGTTGAATGGGTGAACAGCCAATGTTTAGCCCAAACTCATGCTCGGGCCGAACTGTTTGCCCAACTCTTATTGCTACCCACCAATGGAACTTATTACAAAAATAAGTACTTCCACTTATGGAACACAAGTGATCCCTCCTTCCCACAACGGAGTGCAATGTGTGAAAGCCCGGAAGTTAGGCTTTAGCACTGTAACAGAGTAGATTAGTGAGCCTAACCTAACACTAAACTCTGGTTTGAAAAAAAATCTATTCAAGTACCTTTAGAAAACCAAAAAGCAGAAAACTGAAACAGCTGTAGACTTTCATGGTACAATAAGGACTTACACAAACAATTTTGTAAAAAATAGAGATTTGTTAGAAAACAAAACATGATTAAAAAGGTCCTAAAAGAAGACACAGAATATATTGCACACAAACGGATTCTCTGAATAGGAACTGAACAGTAGGATGCAAATCCATCCAAAAAGGAATCGGAAAGTCGTCCAGGTCAGATCAAAGTCAACAAGTTTCGTGGTATATCCGCTTCTTCAGAAGTATATTTCCAGAGTCATTATGTGCATCAATGTCTAAGAAGAACAAACATATAATCATAAACAAATCAAAAACATATGCAATATCAATTACAAAGATTGGAGCGTATATGAGCACTCCCTTAGTCTGCCAACGTGGGTGAGCCCACTTCACAACCTAAACAATATAATACATCATATATATATATATATATATATATATATATATATATATATATATATATATAATATTCCAAGCCCCCAAATGCATACCCATGTAGATTGAACTTGAAAGCTTACCAAGGCCAAACGGACCAAAACGAGGACATCTAAAGCCCCTGGGGCAAATTCCCGGGTGAGTGTGGGAGCCAGAAAAAGATATAAGGAGTGAATCTGAAAAACTGTTGGAAATAAAGTAAAACATATCTGTATATATACACATACACATACAGGCATGAATGGACATATACATACATGTATGCACATATACATGCATGCACAAACACATATATAAACATATGCGTGCGGCATGACATGCACACACAGGTAAAAAGTGTCTCCAATATGTTGGGAACCGCATCAGATAAATTATCTGTATGTATAAAACTATAACAGGGAATCCATTAATCAGTACAAACCTGGTACAGATGCCCATAGGGTAAAATGCGGGGTGCATGTAACAGTGGGGTTGAAAAAACATAGAAAAACGGGCTGTAAGTTTGTTTTTCTTAGACATTGATGCACATAATGACTCTGGAAATATACTCCTGAAGAAGTGGCTATACCGCAAAACTTGTTGAGTTTGATCTGACCTGGACAACTTTCCGATTCCTTTTTGGATGGATTTGCATCCTACTGTTCAGTAGGGATGAGCTTCGAGTTCGAGTCAAACTCATGATCGACTCGAACAACGGCTGTTCGCCAGTTCACTGAACAGCGAACAATTTGGGGTGTTCGCTGCAAATTCGAAAGCTGCGGAACACTCTTTAAAAGTATATGGGAGAAATCAAAAGTGCTAATTTTCAAGGCTTATATGCATGGTATTGTCATAAAAAGAGTTTTTTGAGTCCTGGGTCCTGCCCCAGGGGACATGGATCAATGCAAAAAAAAGTTTTAAAAACGGCCGTTTTTTCGGGAGCAGTGATTTTAATAATGCATAAAGTGAAACAATAAAAGTGTAATATTCCTTTAAATTTCGTACCTGGGGGGTGTCTATAGTATGCCTGTAAAGGGGTGCATGTTTCCCATGTTTAGAACAGTCTGACAGCAAAATAACATTTCAAAGGAAAAAAAGGCATTTAAAACTACTCGAGGCTATTAATGAATTGCCGGCCCGACAATACACATAAAAGTTCATTGATAAAAACGGCATGGGAATTCCCCACAGGGTTGCCCCGAACCAAAATTAAAAAAAAAAAAATGACATGGGGATCCCCCTAAATTCCCTACCAGGCCCTTCAGGTCTGGTATGGATATTAAGGGGAACCCCGGCCAAAATTTTAAAAAAAATATGGCGTGGGGTCCCCCCAAAAATCCATACCAGACCCTTATCCAAGCACGCAACCTGGCAGGCCGCAGGAAAAGAGGGGGGGACGAGAGAGCGCCCCCCCTCCTGAACCGTACCAGGCCACATGCCCTCAACATTGGGAGGGTGCTTTGGGGTAGCCCCCCAAAACACCTTGTCCCCATGTTGATGGGGACAAGGGCCTCATCCCCACAACCCTTGCTGCGTGGTTGTGGGGGTCTGCGGGCGGGGGGCTTATCGGAATCTGGAAGCCCCCTTTAACAAGGGGACCCCCAGATCCCGGCCCTCCCCCTGTGTGAAATGGTAAGGGGGTACTTGTACCGCCCCCCCATTATTTAAGAACCGTCAGAAGAGGAGAAGTGTCACACAGCGGGAGCCTCCCATCATGCCATCATGTATGCGGAGCGACCCGAGGAGAAGAAGGGAAGAAGACGCCACGGAGGAAGATGCCGGACGAGAACTCCGGAGGAAGAACCAGAAGAACAAGAAGAGGAAGAAGATGGAGGAAGAAACCGAAGGAAGATAGAAGATAGAGGAAAGACAGAAGATGGAAGAAAGAAGAAGCATTTAAATAAAGGAATTGTAAAAAACTGTCTCTTGTCATTTTTAACATTTTTGACAGTTTTTTTGTGAAATGGTAGGGGTACTTTTGTACCCCCTTACCATTTCACAAAGGAAGGAGGGCCGGGATCTGGGGGTCCCTTTGTTAAAGGGGGCTTTCAGATTCCGATAAGCCCCCCACCCGCAGACCCCCACAACCACCGGGCAAGGGTTGTGGGGATGAGGCCCTTGTCCCCATCAACATGGGGACAAGGTGTTTTGGGGGGCTACTCCAAAGTACCCTCCCAATGTTGAGGGCATGTGGCCTGGTACGGTTCAGGAGGGGGGGCGCTCTCTCGTCTCCCCCTCTTTTCCTGCGGCCTGCCAGGTTGCGTGCTCGGATAAGGTGTCTGGTATGGTTTTTTTGGGGGGACCCCACGCCATTTTTTTAAAAATGTTGGCGTGGGGTTCCCCTTAAAATCCATACCAGACCTGAAGGGTCTGGTATAGATTTTGAGGGGGTCCCCACACCATTTTTTAAAAAATTTTGCCCGGGGTTCCCCTTAATATCCATACCAGACCTGAAGGGCTTGTTATGGAATTTAGGGGGACCCCCCACGTTATTTTTTTTTTTATTGTGGTTCGGGGATCCCCTGTGGGGAATTCCCATGCCGTTTTCATCAATGAACTTTGATGTGTATTGTCGGACCGGCAATTCATTAATAGTCACGAGTAGTTTTAAAAGACTTTTTTTCCTTTGAAATGTCATTTTGCTGTCAGACTGTTCTAAACACGGGAAACATGCGCCCCTTTACAGGCATACTATAGACACCTCCCAGGTACGAAATTTAAAGGAATATTACACTTTTATTGTTTCACTTTAAGCATTATTAAAATCACTGCTCCCGAAAAAATGGCCTTTTTTAAAATTTTTATTTGCATTGATCCATGTCCCCTGGGGCAGGACCCAGGTCCCCAAACAATTTTTATGAAAATAACTTGCATGTAAGCCTTTACAATTAGCACTTTTGATTATTCATGTTCGTGTCCCATAGACTTTAACAGTGTTCGAACAAATTTTTTGCCTGTTCGCAAGTTCTGGTGTGAACCGAACAGGGGGGTGTTCGGCTCATCCCTACTGTTTAGTTCCTATTCAGAGAATCTGTTTATGTGCAATATATTGTGTGTCTTCTTTTAGAACCTTTTTAATCATGTTTTGTTTTCTAATAAACCTCTATTTTTTTACAAAATTGTGTATGTAAGTTCTTATCGTACCATGAAAGTCCACAGTTGCTTCAGTTTTTCTGCTTTTTGGTTTTCTAAATTTATTGGACAATGGTACATTACCCAGTTTCTTATCCTTAGTAGCTCAAATCTATTCAAGTACCTACTCAAAAAGTACCTTCTATAGCTTTCAGCCTCCTCCAAATCTCCAATTGTTTTTTTTTTTTTTTTGGTTTCTGCTATGATCTGACTTCCTGTTAGACCAAGGACTAGGGACTATGGACTTTGTGATTTGTAGTGTACATGAAGCTGTGCACAATACCACAACTTACGTGCACTGCTCGTTCCAAATAAGTGGAAGTGAGGGGAAAAGTAGAGGTTTAGGAGCTAATGGAGGACGTTACAAGGAGGCAGAAAAACACAGTAAGAATGAATTTAATGAAAAATAGATTACAGTGCCATTAAGCCATGGATGTGTATGGATGATTTTTGGAGAGTACAGATATTGTTTGGTGTCACTTAGATTTCATAGGTTGTCTAGATGGGACTGCAGCTTTTTATCAGATTTGCAACCCCTCTTTCAAATTACAATTTTCACTAATAGCTAGTGATGTGGCCATGCCTAATGGTGAATACCAAGGAGGATTTTAGGCCAATGCATGTGAAAATTGTACTAATGAAAAATATCTTATAATATCCAACTATTATTTCTAAAGTTCATGGTTTAAAATGTAAACAAGAATCCTGATTGGTTTCTATAAGGAACAAGAAAATATGAAGGTGGCATACTTTTCACACATTATCCACAATGAGAGCTATTTAGTGTTTCCTGTGTTTCCTTAAAAGCATACATAAAGCCTTTTTTTTAATAGAATTAAAATGTTTTTTTTTGCCACCTGTGTTTGTTAAAAATATTTCTCTATGCTTCCTGTCCTATAGAAACCAACTGCTACAATACTGATGTGGTTGTTCTATCCATTAGTGATTCTCCACTCCTGAAGAAGCTCTATAGCAAAACACGTTGAGTCTTCACTTGGTCCATTTTCAAGCTTACAGTATATGGAAAGGTTGAAATAAGAAGGAACTCTGTACAATACATGACAAACAAAATCTGGAATGACAAGTCATCAGAGGCTTCTATTATATGCCATGGGGCATTACTTATGATGCAACTATATTGGTGTACACTGTTTTAGAAAATTGTAACCATATTTGTATTAAACATAAATGTTATTGAATATTTTATGTTGCTGGTTTTGGATGGTACCAGGAAAGTCCAATTTTTCTTCCATACTTGGTTTTTACTATGTGAAGGGATGAGGTGCCATTACCTGCCCATCAAGGTTTCCTGTCCTATAGAAACAACAGGCAGCTAGAGGCAATCTCTCCAATGTGATAAAAATCTTTGTGTAGTTGTTAAACAATTGAGTTTCCTCAATGGAAAATTTCCCTTCTATCACTGTTATAATGACAGCTCAAAGTTTTGGATTTTCCATACTTTCAGTCCAGGTGACATAACAAAAAGAAAGAATGAATTTCCCTAGTGATGACACATGCAGCAATAAAATAATAAAAACTCAACATGGGTTCCAACATCTCACCACTCGTCTTAAACTTATAAAACACTTACGTTAGACATACATTCAATGCAAATTTAATGATGATATTTATATTTTGTTTTCTATTTTTCTTGTTAATACTTATAGAAAGTGCAATGTATAGTTTATTACAATTTTCCACTGTATTCAGAAACCTTTCTACTAGAAACCAGTCAACTTTCCAAAAGACTAATGCATTACAGCTGTCAATTGTTGCCCAATATCTATTTTTATTTCAAGTGTAAAGTGACCTATAAAGCACAAAACATTCCGCAATAGGGTTTTAATGTTATTTTTATCTTTAAAAAGAAGTGTTGTTACACTATATCAGAGGTATATACTCCTTTTTACCCACAGGCATTACAAAGCATCACTTAAAATATGCAAAGTTATAAGAAGATCTAAAAACAGCCCGCAATCATTTCAATGCAAAAACGTGAATCATACAAAGTCTTCGTGTCCAATGATGTGACTGTCATGGTAATGATGACCTTTCCCATGTAACGTGATACCTGCTTTCAGAGTAAGTTTGAATAAACCCTGCCCTAAGCAGAATTACATGAAAACTCATTTGTTAAGCGGAATTTCTCTTAGGGTGAGATCTCACAAAACCACTGAAGCATTCTCTAAAGTACTACTGGGAAACCAAATTCACCTTCATAAGTTCAACTTCATTGATCAAACTTCATTTGGATCGCACCAAGGGTTTCTAGGAAGGAGAAAAAATTAGTTTTGAGTTACTTGGTAAAAACATTTGATCTGAAAAGAAAAAGAAAATGTATTCATTCATTCATGAGTCTGTTGAAAGTATTACATTTTACCAAAAAGTCATGCTGTTGCCTGTGTCACACAATCAAAATCAAGCTGATAATTTTATAAATCAATATGATGAAAACGTGTGCAATTTCCAAAAGGTAAGAAGATAAGGCAATGCAGTATATCTGATTCTGAATAAGTAAATGGATGCCTTGACATGTTTGACGCCATAGCGCTACAACTTGAAACCCATCAAGCATCCATCATGTTGTCTTTTATCCTAAATAAACCTCCTGAACTTCAGAAATACTTTGTGGGCTTGTCTTTTGGAGATTTCATTTTGAATTTCAGTGTGACAAAAGTTTTTAAGTCGGCACTGTTTTGAGCTAGGTCCTCAGGTGACAGCAGGTGCTTAATTTTTGCTATAAAGAAAACTTGTACTTGATTGCATTGTGAAACAACCTGATTTGGATTTTATCATTTTCTTTTTCTTCATAGTAGGTAGATTTGTTTGTAAAAAACTGTCAAATTCTTTAAAATACAGTTGTTTTAAAACGTGACCAAAAAGTTCCCCTTTAAGTCCATCAGGCCCCTCTTTGCAATAGTGACCTTGGAAAAAATTATGTCTGCCCAAGTCTTCACCAACAATGGTCAATACTTGCAATGACAAGTTTCTAGATTATGGTTGGTAATGAAGTGTCCTGGATTCTTTTGCTAATTAACCTAATCCCAAAGACCACCCTGTTACTACTCAGAAGAGGAAAAAAAAAGGAAAATAATGAACTCATGGGAACAAAACACTTATTGTATTGCATTGTATTGTGTACAGAATAAAATGTAATTCTGATGTGCTTTCTTAAAATACATATGGTTGCTTTATATATTTATTACAGTAGAATATATATACTGTATATATTATATATATATATATATATATATATATATATATATATATATATATACAGTGGGGACGGAAAGTATTCAGACCCCCTTAAATTTTTCACTCTTTGTTATATTGCAGCCATTTGCTAAAATCAATTAGGTTCATGTTTTTTCCTCATTAATGTACACACAGCACCCCATATTGACAGAAAAACACAGAATTGTTGACATTTTTGCAGATTTATTAAAAAAGAAAAACTGAAATATCACATGGTCCTAAGTATTCAGACCCTTTGCTGTGACACTCATATATTTAACTCAGGTGCTGTCCATTTCTTCTGATCATCCTTGACATGGTTTTACACCTTCATTTGAGTCCAACTGTGTTTGATTATACTGATTGGATTTGATTAGGAAAGCCACATACCTGTCTATATAAGACCTTACAGCTCACAGTGCATGTCAGAGCAAATGAGAATCATGAGGTCAAAAACTGCCTGAAAAGCTCAGAGACAGAATTGTGTCAAGCCACAGATCTGGCCAAGGTTACAAAAAAAATTTCTGCTGCACTTAAAGTTCAGAGCACAGTGGCCTCCATAATCCTTAAATGGAAGACGTTTGGGACCACCAGAACCCTTCCTAGAGCTGGCCGTCTGGCCAAACTGAGCCTTGGTGAGAGAGATAAAGAAGAACCCAAAGATCACTGTGGCTGAGCTCCAGAGATGCAGTCGGGAGATGGGAAAAAGTTGTAGAAAGTCAACCATCACTGCAGCCCTCCACCAGTCGGGGCTTTATGGCAGAGTGGCCCGACGGAAGCCTCTCCTAAGTGCAAGACACATGGAGTTTGCTAAAAAACACCTGAAGGACTCCAAGATGGTGAGAAATAAGATTCTCTGGTCTGATGAGACCAAGATAATACTTTTTGGCCTTAATTCTAAGCAGTATGTGTGGAGAAAACCAGTATCCCCAAATCCAGGTATGAAAAACTTGTTGCATCTTTCCCAAAAAGACTCATGGCTGTATTAGATCAAAAGGGTGCTTCTACTAAATACTGAACAAAGGGTCTGAATACTTAGGACCATGTGATATTTCAGTTTTTCTTGTTTAATAAATCTGCAAAAATGTCAACAATTCTATGTTTTTCTGTCAATATGGGGTACTGTGTGTACATTAATGAGGAAAAATAATGAACTTAAATGATTTTAGCAAATGGCTGCAATATAACAAAGAGTGAAAAATTTAAGGGGGTCTGAGTACTTTCCATCCCCACTGTATATATAAAGTACAGAAATTCCTGTCGATCCTGTCAGAAATGCAGAGTCACTGTCTCTTCCTGTAAGCTGACCTGGAAGCACAAAACAACGTTATCTTTCTTCTTCAAACTTCTGATCTCCACCCCCCTCCATGTAATGGAGATGAACAAAGGCAGACTTTTTTTAACTCAAGACCCCTCTTGTGGTCCCTAAACCTAATCTAACAGTGCTTCCATCCTGGGACATACAGGATGGGAGTTACCCCAAAGATGCAGAGACATGCTAGTCAGTGTTGCCAACCTACCAGATTTAAATTTACTGACACGAAACCCTAAATTTACTGGCACAGCCACGTTTTTACTGGCATTTCCAAAAGTTACAAAATTACAGTTTTAGGTGCAAATTTCAGTATTTAGAATACAAACAAATACAATATGCAAGTAGCAATGTGGTTTAGACCCTTTTTACATTGACAATGGGCTGCTTTAGCGGTAAAATGGCACTAGTTTTAGCTGCGCTTTACCAACTTTTCAGCCACAAGCAGGGCGCTTTTTACCCCCACTAGCAGCCAAAGAAAGGGTTAATAGCGCCCAAAAGGCGCCGCTGCCAAAGCGATTTGCAGGTGCTTCAGCAGTGGTGCCCATTCATTTCAATGGGCAGTGGCGGTGGAGGAGCGGTGTATACACTGCTCCTCCACTGCCCCAAAGATGCTGCTTGCAGGACTTTTTCTAATGTCCTGCAAGCGCACCGCCCAAGTGTGAAAGCACTCAGGCTCTCACACTGGGGCTGCAGGGGAGGAGTTTTTCAGGCACTTTACAGGTGCTGTTTTTAGCCCAAAAGCGCCTGAAAACCGCCCCAGTGTGAAAGGGGTCTTAAGGTGGATATTAAGGCAAAAAAAATATTTCTTAATTTATTTTCAATATAGTAAGTAGGTAGCTAAGGGACAGGACTCAGGAGGGCAATAAATTAGAATGGGTGGCACACACACATGACATTGACTCTCACAGTGACACTGACAGCAGTGTGCAGCAGCACAGATAATGATGTCACGTCATCGACATGACACGTCCCCTCCTGATTCACTGTGACAGTCTCTTTCCAAGCCAGGTGGTCCCTTCAGTCCACTCCAGTCCAAATACCACTCACAGTCCTGCTCCCAGCTTGCCCTGCTCCAGTCCCACAGACCCGCACACTCTGCTCCGCTCTGCTCCCTTGTACCATGACATTACAAGACACGCTCAGGCACTGCCTCCGCCAGACCCACTGGCACCGCCCAAACACACTATAGCAGACACTCAGATGGTCTTGGCCGGCTCCGGACCAGAACTGCGCTTGTGTAGTTCTGAGCTATGCATCACAGCCATGTTTTTTACTGGCAACCTTTTCCTGTCACTGGCATTTACTAGCAGGAGAAAAGTGCCCGTTTTTTACTGGCTGCCAGTAAAAATACTAACGGTTGGCAACACAGATGCTAGTTAAATAATACATTATTTAAGGTCTATACTGCTTGCCCAGAAAGAGGGACAAACTAGTAGGAAAGAGGGATGAAAGGATTTCATGTGAAAAGAGCTCTTGAAATGAGGGACAGTTGGGAGCTATTGAAGTGTGTTATTTACAGGATTGGCAGGTACAAATAAAGAGAAATAAGCCTGAAAAAGGAAACCAATGCAGCTTCATCACCTAATGTATTACATTTTGTTTTTTGAGTTTAGATATTCTTTATAATCAGTTGCAGTCAACAAGTGAAAGCAATCACAGTTTTTGCAGTTTCTATCCTATAAATACTGTGCAAAAAAACGGAATGCAGCCAGGATTAAGGCTGACCATATAGGCCTTGTCTTTGTTTAGTTTTTAGGATTCACCCATGCATACATACAAGGTGGAATACTTTTGTATTCTGACAGCATGACTCCTCTTCTGTCAGAATACACTAATCGACGTCTGCAGAAAATTGGCTGCAGCCGGCTGATTGAGAAAAATTGTCCAACAGTCCCATTTGACAGAAGTTGATAGTTAGATCGACTTCTGTGAAGCATGAATAGCTATTGATGGATCGAAATTCATCCGCTCCCTGCTGAACCCACTGGATTTTGATACATATAGGCAGCTTAAGGTTAGGGTCACACTTGAGCCTGAGCTTCTTCAAGCAGTTTCGTAGTGTTTTGAGGCCGGATTCATATATGAGGGGCTGCAGGTTCGTACCTGGGGTCCGGTGCGTGTCTGTTCACCTGTTCAGGTGCGATTCAGGTCCGAATTTTTGCCTGAATTCACACCTGAACTGGACCCAAACACACATAGGACCCTTTTTCAATCTGGACCATGGCCGCCCTGGACATGTGTGAACAGACTGAGAGCCGGTCACACTCGCATGTCATGCGAATTAGATGTGGGGAAACCCGCATCCAAATCACATATGTTTGAACCTGGCCCTAATGTGTGTTAGTATAAAGGTTTTTAGGGCATTTTATGTCTTGAACATTTTCATGTAAGCCATTGGAAAATTATCAAATAGAGAAAGAGAAGCAAGAAATCATGGGAAAAAAACACAATTATTAACCTGAAGTCTATAGGGACGAAAAACGTGTGACTCTGCCCCATACAAGCTCCATTGAAACTAATCACACGTATGAATGGTAATCCTCATGTCAAATGGTAAAGTGCTTCTAAAAAAAGTGCTTTTGATCGCTCAGATGTGAACCAATGCATATCACAGTCAGTGTAATATCCTTTGGGAGTATATTTACTTTGTTGTATAACTTATTTTCTGGCTACTTTTGTATCCTCCTATCAAATACAACTTCCAAAGCTGGTTTGTATCTTATTGGTAAGTGTGATGCCCTGTACACATGACTGGTTTTGCGGTCGACAGAGTTCCGACGGAATTCCGCTCAAGCTGTCTTGCATACACACGGTCACACCAAATTCCAACCGTCCAGAATGCGGTGACGTACAACACGTACGACAAAAAGGAAGTTCAATAGCCAGTAGCCAATATCTTCCGTCTTGTACTTGCTTCAGAGCATGCGTCGTTCTTGGTGCATCGGGAGCAGCATACAGACGAGCGTTTTTTCTATTAGTAATTTGTTCCGTCGGAAAAATATAGAACATGTTCTCTATCTAAGTCCGTCTGAATTTTCGACAGAAAAAGTCAGATGGGGCATACACAAGGTTGGAATATACAATGAAAAGCTCCCATTGGACTCTTTCTGTCGGAAATTCCGCTCCTGTATACGCGGCATGAAAAAAGTCTTTGTTCTGCGTCTTGTTTGCATCTTTTTCTGGTATGTGGGAGTCAAGAAGGAGCACGGGTTTGTTTGGGAAAAGCTGTACAGTAAGTCCTCTACATATGAACATTCAAGTTGCTAACTTTAAAAGATGCAAACGTGTTTGCACAGTTTTTTTTTCATTCAACCCAGTTGGCCTGAATGAAAAAAAAACTGACAGATTGCTGTACCAACACAAACAATGTTGGTGCAGCAATCTCCCCTCACTGTGCTACTGTGTTCTGACAAGGAGACTTTGTCTGCAAGCACTGATCTGTTTTGGACTTATGAACAAGTTGGACTTACGAACTAGCTCCCGGAACAGAACTATAGTAGCAAGTCCTAGTTGCAATCTTGAAACACCCAATACGAGGACAATATGTGACTGGTCTAAACTATGTGGCATGTTCACTAATGCCAGGAGCATGGCGGACAAGATGGGTGAACTAGAGATACTGTTGTACAAGGAGGATTTGGATTTTGTGGGAATTTCAGAGACCTGGTTCAATAGCTCTCATGATTGGCTGGCAAACATTCAAGGGTATACCCTATACCGCAAGGATAGAGAGGGTAAAAAAGGGGGAGGGGTATGCCTATATATCAAGAATAATGTACAAGTGAATGTGAGAGATGACATCACTGAGGGGGCTAGGGAGGAGGTGGAATCTTTATGGGTAGAGCTCCAAAGGGATGAAGTTAAGGGGAAAATAATACTGGGAGTATGCTATAGGCCCCCTAACCTGAGGGAGGAAGTGGAGAAGGATCTCCTATCACAAATTGGATTAGCAGCAAGGATGGGAAGTGTTATCATAATGGGGGATTTTAATTATCCAGACATAGACTGGGCGGAGGGAACCGCGCATTCATTTAAGACTCGCCAGTTCCTTAATGTCTTGCAGGACAATTTTATGGGTCAGATGGTAGACGCACCAACTAGAAATAAAACATTACTAGATCTACTGATTACCAACAATACAGACCTGATCACAGATGTGGAAATACGGGGCAATTTAGGTAACAGCGATCACAGGTCAATTAGTTTCAGTATAAATCACACAAATAGGAAACATGAAGGGAACACAAAGACACTGAATTTCAAAAGAGCCAACTTCCCTAAACTACAAACCTTGCTAAAAGGCATAAATTGGGATAAAATATTAGGAACAAAGAATACGGAGGAGAGATGGGTTTGCTTTAAGAGCATATTAAATAAGGGCATTAGCCAATGTATCCCATTGGGTAATAAATTTAAAAGAGCGAACAAACATCCTGGATGGCTTAACTCCAATGTAAAAATGCATATAAAAGCAAAGGAGAAGGCCTTCAAAAAATACAAGGTTGAGGGATCATCCTCAGCATTCAGAATTTATAAAGAATGCAATAAGAAATGTAAGGGTGCAATTAGGACGGCTAAGATAGAACATGAAAGACACATAGCGGAGGAGAGCAAAAAAAAATCCCAAGAAATTCTTTAAGTATGTAAACTGTAAAAAAGGGAGGACAGACCATATTGGCCCCATAAAGAATGAGGAAGGACATCTGGTTACAAAGGATGGGGAGATGGCAAAGGTATTGAATTTATTCTTCTCCTTAGTCTTCACGAGTGAATCCGGGGGCTTCAGTAACCAAAACTGCAGTGTTTATCCTCATGACACAACACAGGAAGCACCTACATGGTTAACAGAGGACGGAATTTAAATTAGACTTGAGAAACTTAACATTAATAAATCACCGGGACCAGATGGCTTGCATCCGAGGGTACTTAGGGAACTCAGTCAGGTGATTGCCAGACCATTGTTCCTAATTTTTACAGACAGTCTATTGACTGGAATGGTACCAGCTGATTGGAGAAAAGCCAATATAGCACCAATATTTAAAAAGGGCCCAAAAAACATCCCTGGGAATTACAGACCAGTTAGCCTAACATCAATAGTATGTAAACTCTTGGAGGGGATGATAAGGGACTATATACAAGATTTTAGTAATAAGAATGATATCATTAACAGTAATCAGCATGGATTCATGAAGAATCGTTCTTGCCAAACCAATCTATTAACCTTCTATGAGGAGGTGAGTTGCCATCTAGATAAAGGAAGGCCCGTAGATGTGGTGTATCTGGATTTTGCAAAAGCATTTGACACAGTTCCCCATAAACGTTTACTGTAAAAAATAAGGTGCGTTGGCATGGACCATAGGGTGAGTACATGGATTGAAAACTGGCTACAAGGGCGTGTTCAGAGGGTGGTGATAAATGGGGAGTACTCAGAATGGTCAGGGGTGGGTAGTGGGGTTCCCCAGGGTTCTGTGCTGGGACCAATCCTATTTAATTTGTTCATAAACGACCTGGAGGATGGGATAAACAGTTCAATCTCTGTATTTGCAGACGATACTAAGCTAAGCAGGGCAATAACTTCTCCGCAGGATGTGGAAATCTTGCAAAAAGACCTGAACAAATTAATGGGGTGGGCGACTACATGGCAAATGAGGTTCAATGTAGAAAAATGTAAAATAATGCACTTGGGTGGCAAAAATATGAATGCAATCTATACACTGGGGGGAGAACCTCTGGGGGAATCTAGGATGGAAAAGGACCTGGGGGTCCTAGTAGATGATAGGCTCAGCAATGGCATGCAATGCCAAGCTGCTGCTAATAAAGCAAACAGAATATTGGCATGCATTAAAAGGGGGATCAACTGCAGAGATAAAACGATAATTCTCCCGCTCTACAAGACTCTGGTCCGGCCGCACCTGGAGTATGCTGTCCAGTTCTGGGCACCAGTCCTCAGGAGGGACGTACTGGAAATGGAGCGAGTACAAAGAAGGGCAACAAAGCTAATAAAGGGTCTGGAGGATCTTAGTTATGAGGAAAGGTTGCGAGCACTGAACTTATTCTCTCTGGAGAAGAGACGCTTGAGAGGGGATATGATTTAAATTTACAAATACTGTACTGGTGACCCCACAATAGGGATAAAACTTTTTCGCAGAAGAGAGTTTAATAAGACTCGTGGCCACTCACTACAATTAGAAGAAAAGAGGTTTAACCTTAAACTACGTAGAGGGTTCTTTACTGTAAGAGCGGCAAGGATGTGGAATTCCCTTCCACAGGCGGTGGTCTCAGCGGGGAGCATTGATAGCTTCAAGAAACTATTAGATAATCACCTGAATGACTGCATACATACAGGGATATGTAATGTAATACTGACACATAATCACACACATAGGTTGGACTTGATGGACTTGTGTCTTTTTTCAACCTCACCTACTATGTAACTATGTAACTAATTCGTAAGTAGGGGACTTGCTGTATTGCTTTTCAAGCAGAATCAGTGTTAAGAGGTTGAGGTGTGTCCTGGTGCACTACAGAATACCTGCATGAAAAAGTAGCCCTGAGCAGGTACAAATGTTTACTGCTACAGGTACAAATACCAAAACCTCACCTCCCCTGCGCAGCCTATGCGCTGGCTCTGTGTGTAGAGCACATGCCATAAAGGAGATCCGGATGACTTTTAGCAAGGTTTGTAGTTTAGGGAAGTTGGCTCTTTTGAAATTCAGTGTCTTTGTATTCCCTTTATGTTTCCTATTTGTGTGATTTATACTGAAACTAATTGACCTGTGATTGCTGTTACCTAAATTGCCCCGTATTTCCACATCCGTGATCAGGTCTGTATTGTTGGTAATCAGTAGATCCAGTAATGTTTTATTTCTAGTTGGTGCGTCTACCATCTGACCCATAAAATTGTCCCGCAAGACATTAAGGAACTGGCGAGCCTTAAATGAATGCGCGGTCCCTCCGCCCAGTCTATGTCTGGATAATTAAAATCCCCCATTATGATAACACTTCCCATCCTTGCTGCTAATCCAAATTGTGATAGGAGATCTGTCTCCACTTCCTCCCTCAGGTTAGTGGGCCTATAGCATACTCCCAGTATTATTTTCCCCTTAGCTTCATCCCTTTGGAGCTCTGCCCATAAGGATTCCACCTCCTCCCTAGCTCCCTCAGTGATGTCATCTCTCACATTCACTTGTACATTATTCTTGATATAAAGGCATACCCCTCCCCCTTTTTTACCCTCTCTATCCTTGCGGTAAAGGGTATACCCTTGAATGTTTGTCAGCCAATCATGAGAGCTGTTGAACCAGGTCTCTGAAATTCCCACAAAATCCAAATCCCCCTCGTACAACAGTATCTCTAGTTCACTCATCTTGTCCGCCATGCTCCTGGTGTTGGTGAACATGCCACATAGTTTAGACCGGTCGCATATTGTCCTTGTATTGGGTGTTTCGAGATTGCAACTAGGACTTGCTACTATACTTACCTTGTGTTTTTGTGCTTGGGTCAACCAACCACTAATGCCCCCAATACTACCCTCTGGAATATCTTCCGTGCTGACTATCTCTACCTCTGGACCCTCCCCCCCATCGCCTAGTTTAAAAACCCTCTAACTTTTTGGCCATCTTCATTCCCAGCAGATCTGCACCCTCCTCATTTAGGTGCAGTCCGTCCCTTCTATAGTACCGGTTATCGACTGAGAAGTCGGCCCAGTCCTCCAGGAACCCAAACCCCTCCTTACTACACCAGCTCTTCAGCCACTTGTTTACTTCCCTAATCTCCCTCTGCCTTTCTGGTGTGTCTCGATGTACCGGAAGTATTCCTGAGAATACTACCTTGGAGGTCCTTTTCCTCAATTTAGCTCCTAAGTCCCTAAAATCATTCTCCATATGCCTCTGACTTTGTCATTGGTGCCAACGTGCACCATGACAGCTGGGTCTTCCCCAGCCCCTCCCAGTAATCTGTCCAGAAGATCCGTGATGTGCCGAACCCGAGCGCCCGGTAGACAACATACTGTTCGGCGCTTCAGGTTTTGGTTACTGATTGCCCTCTCTGTCCTTCTAAGAATTGAGTTCCCTACCACCAGAATCTGTCTTTCCTTTCCCTTCGCTGCCCCCCCACTCTCACTGAAGGAGTTCTTCCCCGGCAGCTAGGAGAGTCCCTCAGCTCCAGCAGTGCTGGTCCCTGACTGGTTTCACCAATGTCACTCAATGGAGCGTACTTATTGGGATGCTCCAGTCCTGGATCGGCCTCCCTGGCACTTCCCCCTCTACCCCCTCTACCCTCCTGACTGTCACCTGACTCTTTGCTAGTGCCTGCACCTCTTTGTCTCCACCCGCCTCTGTGCTGGCCCCTGCTGGCACCTTCCGTGTACGTTCCTGGCTCTCCTTTAGTATGGAGGGACTTCTCAGTGCTGACAGTTGCTTCCCCAGATTCAGAACCTGGGCTTCCAGGGAAACAATGTGCTTACATTTTGCACAGCAGTATTCACCCTCGATCGAATGATCAAGGAACGCATACATGCAGCAAGATGTACAAAGAGTCGCCTCTCCACACCCGCCGGGCATCGTACCTATTAAATTTAGTGAGGATTGGGGATTTTACCCTGTCCAAATTACCTAACAGCTAGCTTCCTGGCAATAATACTCAAGACAATACACAGGTACACAACAAGACAATACACAGGTACTCACAGACCTACGTGCACTCGCAGAACAGTCGCAGACCTACGTGCACTCGCAGACCTACGTGCACTCGCAGACCTACGTGCACCTGCAGGCCACTCGCAGACCTATGTGCACCCGCAGACCTACGTGGACTCACAGGCCACTCGCAGACCTACGTGCACTCGCAGACCACTCGCAGACCTATGTGCACTCGCAGGCCACTCGCAGACCTACATGCACTTGCAGACCTACATGCACTCGCAGACCACTCGCAGACCTACCTGCACTTGCAGGCCACTCGCAGACCTACGTGCACTCGCAGACCTACGTGCACTCGCAGGCACTCGCAGACAACTCGCAGACCTACGTGCACTCGCAGACCTACGTGCACTCGCAGGCCACTCGCAGACCTACGTGCACTCGCAGACCTACGTGCACTCGCAGGCCACTCGCAGACCTACGTGCACTCGCAGACCTACGTGCACTCGCAATACACAAGTATACAGTACACAATACACAAGTACTAACGATCCACACGCACTACTCAGATAAAACTCAGGTACTCACACTACACAGGTACTATGACCCCTGTTATAACCTCCTGTATATATATACACACACACAAAATATACAAAATATAATGCATTCTGGGAATGATAGGAAAAGACTGATATCAATTCTGGCAAACCAAGAAACACATCAGTGTGATGTGCATTGAGGGACGCCCAGATTGTGACAATCCTACTATGTAGGATTACAAACCTGTCAATTATCTATCTATCTATCTATCTATAGATATATATCTATATCTATATCTATATCTTTTTTTTTTAGACATGCACCTTTAGCTATGGACTAAGCACCAGTAAGGGGTGTGAAACGTGTCAGCTGATTTATCCATCTTTGATTGCTGTATGGACTGATTTTATTCAATTTTTTATTCATTTTTTACTGGGGTGCGCTTGTCCGGATTTCCTCTTTTGCATGAGCCCAGAGCAGGTAGGTTTGGTGCTTCAGGTATGATTCATATGGTTTAAGAGTAACCTGCTAGGGAAGCTGTATGTTACAGAACCTGATAGCCTGAATCTTATCTCCACATACTGTAATATCAGATGTTATAGAAGGATAGGTAATGTTTGTAATTAGATTTATTTGCTAAAGGGCAAGATCCAATTGAATAGACTCTGGACTGGGAGGACTAGAGAGATCTGTCTTTATGCATAATGCAGGTAGCTATAAACAATATAGTAGAGGAAAAGAGCTATACTAAACCCAATTCTGTATAAAAAAACCACAATCTTTCACATCTGATGATATAAAGTGGTAGTTTACAATCAGCAGGGTTTTTATTTTTTAACTGTTAGTGGACATGTTCACTAGCTAACAAGTTCTGGATTCATTTTAAAAGTGCTAAGCTTTGAAATCTCAGTAGATCCACAAATTGTCCTTTTTCCAAAGGGATTCCACCTTTAAAGAGAACCTATGCTTTTCCCCTACTATACAATAGTAGCCTTCATTCCCCTAATCATCACTTAACCTTATGCCATCCATAAAGATGATTGGCAGCCTCACTGGCCATTAGGGTGGAGGAAAGGCAGGCAAGCAGAAGAAGTGTGGTCAACTGTCAACCACAACTGTCTCTCCACCTGACAATTTTGTCAGTGAAGGTGTAGATTCTGACGCTTCAGCTGAAGACACAGAAGGAGTTGCAAAGGTGGCCTAGAAGAGCAACCCGCATGTGGTCATCACCCGGTGACCATGCCCCCAAAAACGTCACAGTCCCAGCATGCCCAGGGACTGTGACGGCATAAGGGGTCGGGGTCTCCGCCTATATAAGTCACATCGGAGTACTCAGAGAGCATTCCAGCCAGAGAGACTGTCGTGTCAACATCAGAAGAAGAGAAGAAACCAAGAAACCAAGAAACCAAGAAGCCAAGAAGCCCCGAAGCCCAGAAGCCAGAAGTCCGGGCCCCAGCTAACAAAAGAGCGGCATGAAGATAGCGGAGGAGCCGGCAGAAGAACTGGAACACCGGGAGAAGAGGCCAGAGAGAGCGGAGAAGAACCAACCGGACGCCGGGAGAAGAGGAACCGGAGGGACCCCCGAAGCCGGAAGAAGACCCCCCTGAGCTGTCTAATAAATTACTTTAAAAACCTGTGTAGTGTGTTTTATTATTGACACTTTTTCCCTAGCTAAATGGGTAGGGGTATACGGTGTACCCCATACTCATTCACATAGGATGGGGGGCCAGGATCTGGGGGCCCTCTTATTATAGGGGGCGCCCAGATTTCGATAAGCCCCCCGCCCGCAGACCCCGACAACCAATGGCCAGGGTTGTCGGGAAGAGGCCCTTGTCCTCATCAACATGGGGACAAGGTGCTTTGTGGTGGGGGGGCCCCGCAGGGCCCCCCCTCCACCAAAGCACCCACCCCCCTATGTTGAGGGCATGTGGCCTGGTACGGTTCAGGAGGGGGTGGCCCACCCCCTTTCCTGACTGGCTGGGCTGCGTGCTTGGATCGGGGTCTGGTATGGATCTTAGGGGGGACCCCACACTGTTTTTTCTTCCCCAGCAGGGAAGCGTGGGTGATGCTTGAGGGAGATACCACCGTAAAGGTCTTGAGGAGCTTACAGGTTTCAGAGTCAGTGAATCAGAGGGTCTAGTGAGAGACCGGGAGCTCAAGGGGCTGGGAGAACTGTTACTTTGAGTTAGGAACTTTTTAAGTACTGTTACCATAGCACGTGCAGAAGTGGCACCTTGCTGGGGCCTTTCCCTGTACCGCTGTCCTCCTGTTGAAGTCTCGGGGTCCGCCATTTGAAATTGCAACTACTTAAGGGTGTCCTGGCCCTAACCCTCTTTCCCTTGCAACATATAAAAAAGGACTGTCAAAGAAATAAAACCTCTTTCACATCCAAGAAGTGTCTGGTGCCCAATTACTTTTACCATGTACCTTTATGCCCACTATGCCTCACAACCCACCACATATTGAAGGATGTCAACTATCTTTGGCCTTGTAGGTTCTCATTAGAGTGGAAGAGGTCAGAGATTCTGCTACACAAAGTTTTCATAAATTGTAGCTTACCAGTCCTTAGATGTGGTGGCTGCATTTGTTTTATTTTTTTCAAGCTTTTTGTCCTTTATTTTGAACTGGTGATTCTGCCAGCAAAACACTTCTTGTTCTATGAATACAACAACACTCACTCACATTATTGTATCTATGGAGGAGTAGCATTGTCCCTGTTGGTCAAGACTACAGAAACCTCCCCCTCAGACAAGAAATTTGGAAAGATCAATAGGTATTTTATGGCACTTATCAAAAAAATATACAATTAAAGTAATTTGGTATATCTTACAGAACAATAGGGAGCAGATAAGAGAAATCCATTGTAATGCCGCGTACACACGGTCGGAATTTCCGTCAACAAATGTTGATGGGAGCTTGTTATTGGAAATTCCAACCGTGTGTAGGCTTCATCGGACATTTTCCGCCAAACAAAATTTGAGATCTGGATCTCAAATTTTCCGACAACAAAATTTGTTGTCGGAAATTCCGATTGTGTGTACAAAATTCCGACTCACAAAATTTCACACATGCCCGGAATCAAGCAGAAGAGCCGTACTGGCTATTGAACTTCAATTTTCTCGGCTCGTCGTACGTCACCGCGTTCTTGACTTTCGGAATTTCCAACAACATTTGTGTGACTGTGTGTATGCAAGACAAGTTTGAGCCAACATCCGTCGGAGAAAAAACATGGATTTTGTTGTCGGAATGTGCGATCGTGTGTACGCGGCATTAGAGTTTACATACTATTCAAACTGTGATTTCAAGGAAAGCAGTTCATGTGAACAAGCCATAGTGACCCATATGTCTGGTTGCTAAGAGCTACTACATTTTCTACTTTCCTCTTTTCATATTTAATAAATAAGAAAATTTTTATCCTTCGAGGTTCTTTAAAGCCCAACTCCAGGTATATAAAAAATTATCCCTCGCAGTGGGACTGTGTCTACACTGCAATGATTAATTGCTTGTTTATGTCTAGGGGAACAATAAAAGGAGGTATACTTACCTGATCCTCCACCCCTCCCTGCAGCTGGACTTCTCCCTACAGCTTCTGCAACCCTGCGGTCTAGCGATCCAGAGTCCTGACGTCATTAAGACCAAGAGTTCAAAGCCCTGCTCTGGACGAGAGTACTCCGTGAGACAGTCCAACGCTGCATTCTCCAGAGGAGAGAAGGATCAGGTAAGTTAAAACTGTTTCTCCTCTCCACTGGACAAAACAACCTATTAACCCTTGCATTACAGGTGCAGCCCCACTGCAAGGTAAAATGTTTACCTACCCAAGGTTGGGCTTTAACCTTCATTGAAAGACATTTTTCTTTCTGCAGAAAAAACTTAGTAAAAAACATGTGACCCAAATTATAGTTTGATTTTTCAGCAACAACTGGTTACCATAAGTCAGACTCATGACATTTAGAATTAATTAAGATGCCATTACGGGCGTCAGACTTTGTTGGCTGGGCATGTCGTCTGCACACTCTGAAAGGTGTTGATAAAGTTCCAGTATCTCCATTCATTGTTTCATTAAAGATCCTCATAATTGGATATGTGAGGCCAATACTAAAGATATGTCTCTGGGCTCCAAGAGCAAAATGCACCACTTACCCTGAAATAGCTGCAGAAGAAAAGGATTTTTTTTTTTAATGCTGAGAACGAAGGATTGTAGAATGACCAATTATAAGCTGTGTTGTCTTTAGATGAAAGAACCTTTTTGTGGTCGTCTTCAATCTCTTGTTTGGGCTGTCAACAGCAATTTGACAAAGAATGTCCCATTGACTGACCTGTTTTTTCAACATAGTAACCTATATTGTACACTACTTAAGCTCCACAGACTATACTAAGCTGCAAATATTGAACTCTCATCCGTTTCTGCTTCTGATTTCCAACTGGAATTTTCAAACCTATAACCAGATTTCTTTTTTGTTCTAAATATCACTTCTTTGTATCTTCTTTAATCTCTTTCCATTCATCCCCCCCCCCTCACCTCCCCACCTCCAGCACACACTTCAGGGGCCAAAGCTCATGATAACTGTTTTGTGGTGAATGGTCAATTGTTACAAAATTCTAATTGGTTCTGGGTCATTCTCTTTGAAAACGTTGCTGTGCTCTAGTAATTTTGTCAATTAATTCCTAACAATTAACAACTGACAAAACTTCGGATCTTTTCAAAAAATATTCTGATTTTTACATTAAACTCTTCACCCCCAAGAGCAATTCTTAGAGATCAACTTTCACATGATCTGTCATTCCTGATCTTTTGAAGCTAAACGTTCAGAAATGTTGCATGCGGTTTGAGCAGTAATGGGATACTGTGCTGCTCTTTTCATAATTCACACACCTGGGTGACTGTACAGCAGCCTACAGAGACAACTATATTAAACATTTGCTATGCATGTTGTGCTTGTAATTGGAATATCATGTTATGAAAGGAACTTTAAATTCATGTCCAAATCTTCTCAAGACTTTTGTTCATAGCTTACATGTGATGGTCACTGCATTTTCACATTTTGGGCCTCATGTGAGCCATTTACTGACGGATGTCACAGGAGATTGGCAGCAGGAGATCTTCCCAAGCTCATCTGTACTGCTGCACTATTGTGAACCATTGACTTTGACTGTTGACTGATGCTCTGTTGTGAAGCACACAAGAGGCCAATATGCAGTCTTCCCCTCATCACAGGGAAAAATAGCTGACTTTTTTTTCGGGGGAAGGTATTTAGGAGGCATTGGCTATCACACAAAAGTAGAGCCTCATTTCTGTCACTCTATCTCTGGGACAAGAGTGTTTTTTTAGTAAAGCAGAAAAAGAATAGCACCCCGCCTTGGTTTTTATCATTGGACATTTGTCCCCCATGTCCTGTCCAAACTCAAGTAGCCTGTTCTGAAATAGCCTGACATTACACAAGATAGTAGTTCTAAAAGTATCTTAAGTCCATGGTCGCTTTTAGCTAAAGCTGGCTATAGATGGATCAAAATTTGACCTGTCCAGTAGGGAAAGGCCGAATGTGGATCCATCTATGGCCATTCCCACTTGACAGAAGTCAATCTAAGTGTTGAGTTATGTCGAATGAGAATGTTGGAAAAATTTTATTCGGCAGTCCCTGCTGCTAGAATGCAATGTCCCAAACGAGAGGATTCCTCCATCTACCTCGTTTGTGTGGATGGTGGAGTCTATTAGTCTGTTATTTTTAATTTTGGGAAAAAATTTCCCCTGTATGGTCAGCTTAAAATGTAAATGACATGGATCACCTAGGCCTTCATCCACATCATCATCTAGTAACACATTACTGAACTTAACTAATATTGAATTGCCTTTCATGACAAGTACTAACATTTTTGAAAACCGTATAGCATAGTTTTCACTCATCAAAGTTTGCCAATTTTTATTCTGTTCAGCTGCTTTCACTTTTGTCTCACTGTCTGCCAAGCTGCTTCTTTTTGTATCTTCAGTTTTTTTTATATTATTGTTCTTCATGAATGTATTTCCCTGTTATTTTTCTTAATGTCACCCTATGGAAACTGGAAATCACTGTAGTAGGCTTCGCTCCTGTGTCCCATGCCTAGCAGCTGCTCCTGTTGCACAGTGAACCCAGAAGATGATCGGCAAGAGAGCCATCCATAGACTGCCTTGCATTCTCTAATTGTATGAGGTGTAGAGTGTGACATCACCACATCGCTTTATCCAGTTGCTAAACGCTTTACGTTAATTGAGAAAAAGCAAAGTGTTCTCTCAATAACATATGTGTTCAGCAAGTGTTCACTATCCAGGGGTCTTAAGCAACTGTTCATTATATGTTTATTTATATAAACTTTGTGAACACTGTTGGATTTTGCAGCATTTCCACTTTCCTCTTTTATTTATTGATTTATTTTGTAGTTCACTTTAATAGCGCAGAGGTCCTTTTATTTAAATTATATGTTTATTATGGGACCTAGAAGCTAGCAGCAATTACTGTAGTAGCAGTGCCTATTACACAGCTGTCCAGCTTCCACAGAAATCCCACAGGTAAGGCACATGCATACTTACATTGGTCCAAGACCAATTTAACAATTCCAAAAAGCCAAAAAATCTTTAATCAATCTCTTTAATCCACTGGTCCACCATTTAGAGGAAGAATTTGGACTATACTTTGTTGGATGTAATAATGTTGATCAGGGTACAAGAAGCCTAGTTAATAATGAAATGTTCTTGTGACACTCATGCAGGAGTTCTGAACTGGGGAACATCCATATTGCTTGGGGACATGGGAACAAAATGATGGGGCTAGATCACTGAACAATTAAAAAGAAGTATGGATTATTACCTATTATCATTATCAAAATATGTGCTTACAGTAGGTTACTAGGCCACTAACCAATCAGCGATCACGTGACTCAACACGGACATCTTCTCAATTCCCTAATACTGTCAGTTGATATGTTTGCGTGTTTGGAGATAGGTTGCTTCCTTTGTTCAACAGTTACACACATCTTTCTTTTTGTTACAAGTAAGGCCTCTTTCATACTGATCTAGTGTGATTCTACTGCAGCACAAGTGTACGTGCGGTTTTTGTACGGGTTAGCTGAGCTTTGCCATAGACTTCTTCTAACCATGTCCCATGGTTTTGGTGCACTTTCAGAAAGCGCACCAAAACTCCCGCATGCAAAACTTTTGGGACATAAACGGCGGAACATAACAGAAGTCTATAGCAAAGCACTGCGAACCCGCATAAAAATTGTGATTAGACTGTGCTGCACCCGAGCTGCAGGAGAAGTGCACCAGATCATTGTAAAAGCACCCTAAGTACAGTCAAAGTGGAAAAATGTAATTAAATTATCAGAGGACATGCCAGTAATATTGATAGTTACCAAACTTCAATTGCATGTTTTGTCTGCACATATATTACACTAAAAATCTCACTAGTTGTAGCATGTTTGCACTTCACTGTTGTTATATACTTAAAGCAGAACTTCACCATAAAATGGAAATTAAGCTTTAACACCTCCTTGCCCCCTCCTCTCCCACTTTTAGAAGTTTTTTTTTTTTTTTTTTTGAGGGGGGGGGCAATAAACTAGTTTTAACAGGTACCTACTCCCATTTCTACTCCCACTGTCTTTGCAGTTGGAGTAGAAGTCCCCCCCCATTCCCGCCCACAACCTTCTGGGACAAGGCACAGGTCCCAGGAGGCTGCGGGACCATTCACAAAGCAGAGTGCTACTCGCACATGGGCAGTGGGAAGCCAGCTCTGAAGCCACAAATAGGCACAACTTCCCTTAGTAAATATGCTGGTGCCTGGGAACCCATGACCAACAAAGAACCAGCCTGGGTAAGGACAATGCTGGATCCTTGGGCAGGTAATGTTCTTTATTTAAAAGTCTGCAGCTACTGTATTTGTAGCTGCTAATTTTTTTTTCTTTTGTTAAGACTGAAAATCCTCTTTTCTTTCAGTTGTTCTGTTCCTGGCTATCCATATATAGCAAAACATCATGCTATAAACATTTTTGGCACCTATTAGAAGTGGTGATGATGATAATGATTTGGGACAGTCTGATGAGGAATTTACTATTACTAGTAAGGGAAATCCTTATCAAACCATAAAATTGACCAACTGACAATGTTTTTATTTGTCTGAAGATTTGATTGCATATTTGCCTACTATTGATCCTGATTCAGTCATCACCAGATATAATTAGATATGCCAGACAGTCACAATAATTTCTTAAAATTGGAAGCATCCTTTCCTTTTATTGAACCATTTAAGCCGCGTACACAGGAGCGGAATGTCCGACAGAAAAAGTCCAACGGAAGCTTTTCATCATCTATTCCGATCATGTGTATGCCTCATCGAACTTTTTTTTTTCGAAAATTCTGACGGACCTAGAAATGGAACATGTTCTAAATATTTCCGACGGAACCAATTCCTATCGGGAAAACCGCTCGTCTGTATGCTGTTCCGACAGACCAAAAACGATGCATGCTCTAAAGCAAGTACGAGACGGAAGCTATTGGCTACTGGCTATTGAACCTCCTTTGTCTAGTCCCGTCGTACGTGTTGTACGCCACCTCGTTCTGGACGGTCAGACTTTGGTGTGACCGTGTGTATGCAAGACCGCTTGAGCAGAATTCCGTCGGAGTTCCGTCGGAGAAACCTTCGGAGTTTATTCCAACGGCAAAACCGATCGTGTGTACGCGGCATAATGGGCAGCTTTTGACTAAGGATGAGCACAGGGTGGATCAAAATGACCAATTCCACCACCTGCAAAAACTTTTAATTTTGCTTATTCAAAATAGCTTGGAAAAAAAAATGTTTTCTTTATTTAGAGTCTTTTTTGTACTTGGAGTAGTTTAGTTAATTTAATTTAGTTTTCTTTTCAACTGTGTATTTTCATCTGTGTCTTTTTCAATCTTTTGCAAGTCTTTGGTTACTTTGTGTGTACTGCAAATTATTAATTTTTTTATTTTACTGTTTTATCTTTCTGTGGAAAAAAAATAATGAGGTAAATGAGGGGCTGTTTTTTTTGGTACAACAATAGGTACAGGGAAGCTGAAAGAAGATTCACAAACTCCCAGGAACCTTTTACAGCCCATTACAATCTTAAAAGACACCTTAGCTGAGCCTTCCGCATTGACTCCAATTCATTTCACCAAAATTGTAGAATTTTGCCGAAATATCCCAATTTTCACCAAAATATTTGAGAAATACAAAACTCTCAATTTTGCTTCCCTTTCTTTTCACCATTTAGCTATCATATTGGCCTGCTGTATTGTCTGTCTGGTGTGGATGAATCACAAGACTGTCTGCAAAGGATAGAACTAGGTGTTCATTTTCACCAAATCTCAATCCCCTTCTCATCCATCTGTATAACAGCAAAAACAGATGCCACTTCATCAACATCAATGTCACCCGTGATTTTTGATCCAGGGAATATTCAATTGCTATCAGGAGATCGGAAAGGAATTTTTCTCCCACTGGAGCAAATTGGATCATCCTTTATAAGGGTTTTTTTCACCTTCCTCCGGTTAAATTGTGGGTAAAGGTTTCTATATATGGAGGTTTTCTGTTTTCTATATATATTTAATTTTTCTATTGGTTGAAATAGATGCACTTGTCTTGGCTGATGCCTTAAGAGTTCCCTTTACTGGAACTAAGGAACAAATCCCAACCCTTGAAAAACAACCCCACACCATAATCCCTCCTCCACCACATTATTTGGAGGGGTGGCCCAATACTTTTGGAAATATAGTGTGGATAAGAAAGTTTGGGGTCAAGGAACTTGACTGGCCTGTACAGAGTCCTGACCTCAACCTGATAGAACACCTTTGGAAAGGAATTATAGTGGAGACTGCGAGCCAGGCCTTCTCGACTACATCAGTGCCTGACCTCACAAATGCACTTCTGGAAGAATGGTCAAACATTCCCATAGACACACTCCTAAACCTTGTGGACAGCCTTCCCAGAAGAGTTGAAGCTGTTATAGCTGCAAAAGGTGGGCCAACTAAAAATTGAACCCTATGGATGAAGACTGGGCTGCCAAGTTAATGTGCGTGTAAAGGCAGGTGTCCCAATACTTTTGGCAATATAGTGTATGTAGCAAAAGAAAAATATATAAACTCCACACCAATCATTAAATAATGTGAAAAAAATAAATATAAAAAAGCTGCTCCCTTAAAAAAGTGATATACACTCTTGCATAGATAAATACATATATAAGGAGGCGCTAGTGAAATCAACAATATTTAAATATCAAAAGAATTGAATATTGTGACGTACTAAGCCACAGCGAGGCCAAAGAAATAAGATACACTCAGTGATAGATCCTTTGGTGAAAAAAATGTGCAAATAAACATGTGCCAAAAAAACAAATAATGTCCCAAGACAAAATAAATTATTCAGATCCAGAGTTGATTGAAATGGTGATCTTAATTGCAATACTATTGTAAGTATAATAGTGACCAGTCCTTCACCACACCAAAACGTGAGCAGATAGATGGGCTGCTTACCAGATGTATTTGACTTCTTTAGTTAAAATGAAAGTCAGATATCACTTTGGCAGGATAATGCCTGCTCGCATATAGAGAAGCTAGGAGATGCACAGGAAACCTCTTCCTCAGAGTTTAGGGGCAGGATATGCAAAATAATCAAAGAACATCCATAGCATAATATCGTTTATTAAAGTATTGAGATAAAAAGAATAGCCAAATGGCTCCTTACATTAAAAAGTGCCAAACCCGGCACTGGGGCTGCTGGCGTTTCACATGTGAAGGAGCTGGATCCGTTTTGCATCCACCTCCATGAAGGGCGTGCGTTCCACCAGCCGCCGCAGACAACCAGAGACCCAGATATGGCGTAGAGTACAGCGTGACCAGGTACCTCCTCGATGTACGTTTCGTAATTACGTCTTCAGGAGGTGCCTCCTGAAGACGTAATCACAAAACGTACGTCGAGGCGGTACCTGGTGGCAGCATCATGTTGTGGGGATGCTTTTCTTCAGCAGGGACAGGGAAGCTGGTCAGAGTTGATGGGAAGATGGATGGAGTCAAATACAGGGCAATCTTAAAAGAAAATAGAGTCTGCAAAAGACTTGAGGCTGGGATGGAGGTTCACCTTCCAGCAAGACAACGACTCTAAACATACAGCCAAAGCTACAATGGAATGGTTTAGATCAAAGTATATTCTTGTGTTAGAATGGTTCAGTCAAAGTCCAGACCTAAATCCAATTGGGAATCTGTGGCAAAACTTGAAAATTGCTGTTCACAGATGATCTACATGCAATCTGACAGCTTGAGCTATTTTGCAAAGAATAATGCTGGATTGGGCTGTCTCTTTGCTGGATTGGTCCATCTCTTTGCTGGATTTGGGCTGTCTCTTTGCTGGATTTGGGCTGTCTCTTTGCTGGATTTGGGCTGTCTCTTTGCTGGATTTGGGCCGTCTCTTTGCTGGATTTGGGCCGTCTCTTTGCTGGATTTGGGCTGGCTCTTTGCTGGATTTGGGCTGGCTCTTTGCTGGATTTGGGCTGTCTGTTTGCTGGATTTGGGCTGTCTGTTTGCTGGATTTGGGTTGTCTGTTTGCTGGATTTGGGCTGTCTCTTTGCTTGTTTTTAGGTTGTCCCTTTGCTGGATTGGGCCATCTCTTTGCTGGACTCGACCATCTCTTTGCTGGATTTGGGCTGTCTCTTTGCCAGATTGTGCTGTCTCTTTGCTTCACTGGGCCATCTCTTTGCTGGATTGTGCCGTCTCTTTGCTGGACTGAGCCATCTCTTTACTGGATTGGGCTGTCTCTTTGCTGGACTGGGCTGTCTCTTTTCTGGACTGGGCTGTCTCTTTGCTGGATTGGGCTGTTTCTTTGCCAGATTGGGCTGTCTCTTTGCTAGATTTTGGCTGTCTCTTTCCTGGATATCGGTCTGTTGAAATCGTCTGTAAGTGCCTCTGAGCTTAATAGTTTGTGCATTTTACTACATTGCTTTTTTATTAACAAATTACATACAAATTAAACTTGGCTACCTATTCTCTAAAGGGAGAGGTGCTAGGAGGTGTGTAGGGGTGGAGACAAGGGGTGGTTCTAGGGGTGGGCAGGGGGCAGAGACGGCAGTGGCCTAGGGGAGGGGGGTGAGTGGTGAGTTCCTGCACCTTTTCTCTGAGAAAAAAAAGCCCTGTATATAATATATATTTTTATATATATATATATATATATATATATATATATATATATATATATATATATATATATATATATATATATATATTTAGAGGCTCAGGAAGAAAGCCCTGGAACGTGCATATTTATAAACAAGTCAGCAATGGCAGGCAGCTCACTTAATTCTATGTCGATGTGTTAGTTTTAAGAGATGGAAAGAAGAGCATTTGTTACTACACACAGGGATCAGGAGCATAGGAGTTCAAACTCTGGATCATTTTAATTACTTTGCTATGTTGTGTGATAGGATAGAAAGTGACAGAGTTTCTTGGAATTAATGACACCTTAATATCATAAACATGTGCAGGCCGACATATACTGGAATTCTTTTCTCCAACATTTTACAAATGAGAACCAGCACCTTTGCAGTCAGACATTGCAGGTTAAAAGTCTTTCTATCTGGCAAATTGTGACAGCATGTGCTAATCTCCTATTAGAGAGATCTGACTGCTGAACCTCAGAGCATCAATAACATTTTCTTACCGTGGGGAAGATTCCCAGTTCTTGCACCCTTTGTGTATCTTATACTAAAATGTTTTTCCCCCTCCTTATCCGAAGTTGCTGTCAGTGGTTATAAAGCAGTAGTATGTTTCTTAAACTGTGCTTGTTCAAAGTGAGACTTGTGATCACCTTCATCCTTATCAAACTAATTAAACGTTTATATAACAAGACATGTTTTAACCATTATAAGCTTACACATAGAATATTGGAATCAACATCTGCGACTAATATGTGCAAAAAATGTGCTGTCTGAAAATAGAAAAATAAAAACCATCTGGAAGTGACACACCAAGATTTAAAATGTATGAAAAACTCAAAGAACAAATGCTAGTAATGACTTTTATGGCCTGTTCAAAGATACGCTAATCTTTTATTAATAGCAGTGATCATTCTGATTGTTTTTTGGTTATTTCAAAGCCCAAGTTCAATTTGAATGTTAGTTTTAAATCAGTAGCTTGGCAATTATGAAGTAAATGCAGCTCTGGTTGCAAAAATCACCTCCTCTCCAGCGCTGTCCCATACAAGCTCACCACTGTTTCCCAGTGTCACAGAACCTCCTCCTGTGGATGGTCACCAGGGCATCCTGCACTCACAGTGCAATGATGAAAACTGTAAGTGTCTCTCTGCATTGTTGAGGAACACTCAGTGAGTGTCAAATGACTGACCAGTAAGCACCTGAAAAAAGGAAAATATAGATGTCTCTAGGGAAAGGAGGGAGAATGGAATTGGGGTTTAACTATAACTATTAATTTCCAACAGCAATGAACCCCTTGAAGCGTTTTGTGGGGTTTCCTTTTTGCAGTCTATGAGTCAGTGGTACTCCGGAGTCCAGAGCATAGACATAGAATAAAAAAGAGAAAAAAAGTATAGCAAAAAGGGTGGTAAGGATTTACTCTCATTTATAATGTTGCTGGATACCATTTCTAGTGTCAAACAACCTATTATAGCACATGTGGAGAATATGACTGTCTCCATGCAGAGTGTGGGCAGTAACACTTGATACTGGTCAAGATTTTCTCTGCAGTCAGGTGCAGTGAACAGTGGTAAAGGGGATGGAAAAATGGAAGCAATGTGTGGTCTGCAGAGGCGCTCATTAAAAAAAAAGGTGCTTCCAAGTGGATTCTTCAGGATGGTCAGGATTTATTGATCATTAGAACCGGTTAAAACACACCATCAATGCGTTTCATGGCTCTTAGGAAAAATTGTACAGTACACTCTGATCTGTGTGCTGAGGAAGTGGCCTCTAAAGAGCCACAAATCAACATTAAGGTGTCCGTTTATGAAGCAGTGAAAAATTATCACTGCTCCATGCTCCGGCATTTACAGAGATCGTTCTCCTCTGAGTGCCAGTTTATGAAGTAGTGTAGATCGCTTCTCTTTTGGAGGAGTGAAACGATCTACAAATGCTTCGAACAGTGGATAACGCCCCCTGATACTGGAATCTCGTGAGACATAACGAGATTACAGTACCAGGAATTCACTAAAACACCAGAGGTGTCCATTTATTAAGCAGTGATAAATTATCACTGCTCAGCACATGGATATTCCCAGAGGATATATATATATATATATATATATATATATATATATATGTAGCAATAACTCATGGTGGAGCTGCTGGTTTAAAGCGGGATGTTACCGTCACCTTCGTTACCTCAATTTCACCAGAACTGGGTCTAGAGTCCCGTTGAGCTTAATACCAGACAATGTAGGCACTGGACACTTGAGTATCTTTTCCAAGGTTTTAATAAAGAGTAACTGAAGGAAGTAGCAGTAAAGAGGTAGAAGAAGAGTTGCAGGGAAGTTCAAATACCTTTTCTTAGTGTAGTATTAGGAGTTTGAATCTTGTAGATGAATGTACTCTCCCTTTTAGAGTTGAATCTTTGCCCGCTCAGATAGGTTTCTCTCACTAACCTAGCAGCCGATACGCAGCACGAACAAAAGTCTCTGCCACAGACTTGAATGCAATAGAAACCCGTACGATCCTCTGCCACAGGATGTAATGGTTTACAATGAATAGCAAACACAGCACTAGAACCTATAAGCCGACACGACAGTACTATGTGTTAGGTTAACTTGAGGATGCATCCTCCAACTGAGTCACCAGGCCCCTCTCCAGACCAGCACTCTGCATGATCCTTCCATGACGGGTCCTCCCCTGGGATCTTCTCAGTTGTCCAGCTTCTTCCCGTAGGACAGACAGCACAGGACCATTCCTTCGCCGCTGTGGTAGGCCCCAGACAGGCTTCTGGGCGCACCCACACGCTGCAGCAATGTGGTCCTCCCGGTCGGAGGACCACGAGGTAATACTCCTAACACATACCTGTCAGCCAGGAGGGCCAGCAGGTAGAACGAAAGACCCTAAAACGTGGCATCTGTCCCATAAATACCCTCTCCCAGAATGCAACTCGGAGAATAATTGAAAAAGTGCTCAATGTCACAGAATATGCACTAGATTATCCCACATCCCGAGTAACAAGACATTGAAAAAATAAAATTTCCTCTAGGTGGGATATTTGGAAAGGGATAAATAGTGCAATGAGGTATGAGAGTAGTGTAAAAAGTATATAAATTTTTATTAAGAAACATAAGTTTAAAATAATGAGCACATATATACACCATACATATCACAAAATATCATGAATGAATACTGGACAGGACTAATCATATAATAACATTACAAAAAAAGACAGCTAGTAAATCGCAAAGATCTGTTATGTTGGAGGTGAGCACAACAGAAAAGACCCAACGCGTTTCGAAAATGCTATTTCTTCATCAGGGGTGTATGCGATTTTATCGAAGAACCTACAACCGTCTGCAATTTAAACAAAATACACACATATTAGATACATAATATTGATTAAACACAAACTAATTGGTACGTGTGTGATCACATCGTACTTTGTGTTTTAGTGTGTTTAGACACTGACCATATGAACTGTGTAGTACTAGAGTGGATTTTCTGTCCAGATTTTGACGTTTAAAAGCAGTTTAAATGTTGCAGCTGTCAGCCTGTGGGGCCCAAAGCCCGACGGGGTGAGTAAATGCACCAGCGTAAATAGAAGGGTCCAATGGTGGCACGAGGGGAAACATGGGCAGAGTCCCACGCCCTCCGAAATGTATCCCTTACTGAAAAAAAAAAAAAGGGAGAGGGACAGAAAAAGGACAGGTATTAAATGGATTGCTAGAGTTGTAAACTCCCCCCACACACTCACATGAGACCACCCACTGTAAAAAGTTTGCATACACATGAAGGAAGGTGCGCGTACATCCAAATAGGTGCATGCACACAAACATACATACGTGCATGTCTAACAGATGCACATGTGTGCATCTACACAGTTGAAAAAACAGCTTAGTGGAGTGGTCTACCCACCATAGATACATCCCCTCTGTAATACATATCAGGGGAAGATGAGCATGCGTGCATCCATGCGCATACAGGCACGCACACATGCATGCACACATGCATATGTGCATGCATGTGCATCCAAACAGCTTGAATAATACGTTTAATGCCAATATAAATGTAAATGTAAAGGAATATAACTTGCCTAGGGGCGGTCGGAGTGGAGAAGGAGGAAAAGATACCAGAGCCAAGGCAAACGAGGATCTATACCTCCACAGATCCTTGAATCAGGAGACCAAAAGTGGCTCCTAAGAGGTTAATCTGTAACAGTGAACAGAAGGTAGGACACCAAAGGGCAGCAATCAATAGGGCTAGTCCTGGGGGCGCATCAGGCATCATAACTGAGCGCTATCAAAGTAAGGACATGGAGACTGTAAAGAGTATCCAGGGTGCAGGAGCAAGGAGGTATTACCTGATACTTGTACGGGCTCTATGGCGATGGATCCTCACCAGTGTCCACCCTCACAGCAAGCAGACAGCAGCTGGAGGGTGGAGGGATTTGAAATAGCCTGAGTGATTGGAAATAGACCAATCACTACATGCCTATGTTCGGAGGGGCGGGGCTAGCCGGGAACTTCCCCCGGGGGAAAAAAAAAAAAAAAGGGAGAGAGACAGAGAAAGGACAGGTATTAAATGGATTGCTAGAGTTGTAAACTCCCCCCCCCCACACACACACTCACATGAGACCACCTGCTGTAAAAAGTTTGCATATACATGAAGAAAGGTGCGTGTACATCCAAATAGGTGCATGCAATCAAACATGCATACGTGCATGTCTAACAGATGCACATGTGTGCATCTACACAGTTGAAAAAACAGCTTAGTGGAGTGGTCTACCCACCATAGAAACATCCCCTTTGTAATACATATCAGGGGAGGATGAGCGTAAACGAGCCAAAAAGTTTACAAGGATCCTTGCAGCCCCCTTCTTTAAACTCACTAGCCACCAATTGGTCCCGGAGTGATCTTGCCCTTCTGAAGGTAAACGAGGGCACATTTGGGACAAACGGGCCTACATTCGGGTCCATTGTTAGGACATGCCAATATTTGTTTACAATTGCTTTGATTTTTTTATGCTGATTAGAGAATCCTATGATGATTGATATTGGATTCTCTTTTTGAGTTTTCGATGATGGATTATACAGTAAGTCTTGCCGGGTCTTTTTACATGCCCTGTTGTATGCTTTTTTCAAGCATGACTTAGAATAACCTCGATTTTGAAGTCTCATCCTTAGTGCATCAGCTTCTTTCTTGAATGTAATGCTATCCGAACAGTTCCTTCTGATCCTTAAGTATTGGCTGTAGGGGATGGAATTTGTGAGTGCCCAAGGGTGAAAACTGCTTACATGTAGGATTGAGTTACCCGCTGTCGGCTTTCTATAGAGACTACTACTTAGAAAGCCGTTCATATCTTTATGTATGGTCACATCAAGGAAGGTGATACTCGAGGTGTCTTGGGTCATGGTAAACTTAAGGTTAAACTCGTTATGGTTGAGTTCCACCAGGAATTTGTCTAGTAGCTCGACGGATGTGTCCCATATCAGGAACACATCATCAATATAGCGCATCCACAGCACTATATGCTCCATAAAGGGGGCAAGATTGTCATCTTGATTCAACGCCAGCTCCCACTCCCCCAGGTACAGATTGGCGTACGATGGGGCGCATGAAGTCCCCATCGCAACACCCTGCACCTGGAGGTAGTGGGAGCCATTAAAGACAAAGTGATTATGATGAAGAATATATTCTAGTGCTCCCAGGCAAAGTCCTTAATGGGTTGATTGACTGCATTATCCCGCGACAAGATGTGTCGGATACAAAGGAGCCCTTTATCGTGTGGGATACTGCTATATAGTGCTTCCACATCGATTGCTACTAGAGATGATGATGGAGATATACACATGCCATCAATGTTTTGAAGTAATTTCAAGGTGTCTTGTATGAGCCTAGGAAGTTCAGTCACATACGGACAGAGATATCCATCTACGTATTCACTCAATTAAAAAAAATAAAAAGTTGGTATGCGTGGGTTCTTCGTTCTTATATATTCCCATTCATTTTTACTGAGTATATTCAAAGCCATGGCCTTATCTACTAGGTCGTAGAATTTTTGGTTAAACTTTGTGATTTTACTCTCTGATATCTTCTGGTACCACGTTTTGTTGTTAAGGATTTTGTTGCACATGTCAACATAAAAGGCATTGTCCAGAATGCAACTCGGAGGACCACTTCCACCGAGATATCCCCGGGACAGAGGAGCACTTATACACTTTAATGTGTTGCCTTTCCAACACCGACCCATGGCGACCACAGGCACAGTGTGAAACTACATGCAACACAGCCAAACTGGAACAGAGGCTAAATCTGACTATGTATGAACAGATAACCCACTAAATTTACCTATAAACGGTAGATTGAAAAATCTACCAGCGCTACATATACGTATATACAGTATCTCACAAAAGTGAGTTTACCCCTCACATTTTTGTAAATATTTTATTATATCTTTTCATGCGACAACACTGAAAAAATGACACTTTGCTACAATGTGAAGTAGTGAGTGTACAGCTTGTATAAAAGTGTGAATTTACTGTCCCCTTAAAATAACTCAACACATAGCCATTAATGTCTAAACCGGTGGCAACAAAAGTGAGTACACCCCAAAGTGAAAATGTTCAAATTGGACCCAATTAGCCATTTTCCCTCCCCAGTGTCATGTGACTCGTTAGTGTTACATGGTCTCAGGTGTGAATGGGGACTAGGTGTGTTAAATTTGGTGTTATAGCTCTCACTCTTTCATACTGGTCACTGGAAGTTCAACATGATACCTCATGGCAAAGAACTCTCTGAGGATCTCAAAAAAAGAATTATTGCTCTACATAAAGATGTCCTAGGCTATAAGAGGATTGAAGACCTTGAAACTGAGCTGTAGCATGGTGGTCAAGACCATACAGTGGTTTAAAAGGACAGGTTCCACTCAGAACAGGCCTTGCCCCATGGTCGACCAAAGGAGTTGAGTGCACGTGCTCAGCGTCATATCCAGTGGTTGTCTTTGGAAAATTGATGTATGAGTGCTGCCAGCATTGCCGCAGAGGTTGAAGTGGTGGGGGGTCAGCCTGTCTGTACTCAGACCATACGCCGCACACTGCATCAAATTGGTCTGTATGGCTGTCCTCCCAGAAGGAAGCCTCTTCTAAAGATGACAAGAAACAAGAAATGTGCACAAGAAAGCTCACAAACAGTTTGATGAAGGCAAACAGACTAAGGACATGAGTAACTGGAACCATGTCCTGTGGTCTGATGAGACCAAGAGACCAAGAGACCAGTCAAGCATGGTGGTTGGAGTGTCATGGTCTGGGGTTGCATGAGTGCTGCCGGCACTGGGAAGCTACAGTTCATTGTGGAAACCATGAATGTCAACATGTATGTATAAAGCAGAACATTATCCCCAACCTTTGGGGACTGGGCCGCAGGGCAGTATTCCAACATGATAAGGATCCCAAAACCCACCTCCAAGATGGCCACTCTCTTGTTCAAGAAGCTGAGGGTAAAGGTGATGGACTGGCCAGGCATGTCTCCAGACCTAAACCCTATTGAGCATCTGTGGGGCATCCTCAAACAGAAGGTGGAGGAGAGCAAGGTCTCTAACATTCAACAGCTCAGTGGTGTCATCATGAGTGGAAGAGGACTCCAGTGGCAAACTGTGAAGCTCTGGTGAACTCCATGCCCAAGAGGGTTAAGGCAGTGCTGGAAAATAATAATTTCACTTAGGGGTGTACTCACTTTTGTTGCCATACTGTATAAATATATATATATATATATATATATATATTTATACAGTATCTCACAAAAGTGAGTGCACCCCTCCCTTTTTTGTAAATATTTTATTCTGTCTTTTCATGTGACAACACTGAAGAACTGACAATTTGCTACAATGTAAAATAGTGAGTGTACAGCTTGTATAACAGTGTAAATTTGCTGTCCCCTCAAAATAACTCAACACACAGCCATTAATGTCTAAACCACTGGCAACAAAAGTGAGTACACCCCTAAGTGAAAATGTCCAAACTGGGCCCAAAGTGTCAATATTTTGTGTGGCCACCATTATTTTCCAGCACTGCCTTAACACTGCCTTAACTCTCTTGGGCATGGAGTTCACCAGAGCTTCACAGGTTGACACTGCAGTCCTCTTCCACTCCTCCATGATGACATCACAGAGCTGGTGGATGTTAGAGACCTTGCGCTCCTCCACCTTCCGTTTGAGGATGCCCCACAGATGCTCAATAGGGTTTAGGTCTGGAGACATTCTTGGCCAGTAGGGATGAGCCGAACACCCCCCTGTTCGGTTCGCACCAGAACATGCGAACAGGAAAAAAGTTCGTTCGAACACGCGAACACCGTTAAAGTCTATGGGACACGAACATGAATAATCAAAAGTGCTAATTTTAAAGGCTAATATGCAAGTTATTGTCATAAAAAGTGTTTGGGGACCTGGGTCCTGCCCCAGGGGACATGGATCAATGCAAAAAAAAGTTTTAAAAACGGCTGTTTTTTCAGGAGCAATGATTTTAATAATGCTTAAAGTCAAACAATAAAAGTGTAATATCCCTTTAAATTTCGTACCTGGGGGGTGTCTATAGTATGCCTGTAAAGGGGCGCATGTTTCCTGTGTTTAGAACAGTCTGACAGCAAAATGACATTTTGAAGGAAAAACTCATTTAAAACTACCCGCGGCTATTGCATTGCCGACAATACACATAGAAGTTCATTGATAAAAACGGCATGGGAATTCCCCAAAGGGGATCCCCGAACCAAAATTTAAAAAAAAAAATGACGTGGGAGTCCCCCTAAATTCCATACCAGGCCCTTCAGGTCTGGTATGGATATTAAGGGGAACCCCGGCCAAAATAAAAAAAAAAATGACGTGGGGTTCCCCCTAAATTCCATACCAGACCCTTCAGGTCTGGTATGGATTCTAAGGGGAACCCCGCGCCAAAAAAAAAAAAAAAAAACGGCGTGGGGTCCCCCCAAAAATCCATACCAGACCCTTATTCGAGCACGCAACCTGGCAGGCCGCAGGAAAAGAGGGGGGGACGAGAGTGCGGCCCCCCCCCTCCTGAACCGTACCAGGCCACATGCCCTCAACATTGGGAGGGTGCTTTGGGGTAGCCCCCCAAAACACCTTGTCCTCATGTTGATGAGGACAAGGGCCTCATCCCCACAACCCTGGCCGGTGGTTGTGGGGGTCTGCGGGCGGGGGGCTTATCGGAATCTGGAAGCCCCCTTTAACAAGGGGACCCCCAGATCCCGCCCCCCCCTGTGTGAAATGGTAAGGGGGTACAAAAGTACCCCTACCATTTCACTAAAAAACTGTCAAAAATGTTAAAAATGACAAGAGACAGTTTTTGACAATTCCTTTATTTAAATATTTCTTCTTTCTTCTATCTTCCTTCATCTTCTGGTTCTTCTGGTTCTTCTGGCTCTTCTGGTTCTTCCTCCGGCATTCTCGTCCAGCATCTCCTCCGCGGCGTCTTCTATCTTCTTCTCCTCGGGCCGCTCCGCACCCATGGCATGGGGGGGAGGCTTCCGCTCTTCTCTTCATCTTCTTCCTCTTCTTCTCTTCTTCTCTTCTTCATTTTCTTCTCCGGGCCGCTTCGCACCCATGCTGGCATGGAGGGAGGCTCCCGCTGTGTGACGGCGCTCCTCGTCTGACAGTTCTTAAATAACGGGGGGCGGGGCCACCCGGTGACCCCGCCCCCCTCTGACGCACGGGACATGACGGGACTTCCCTGTGGCATTCCCCGTGACGTCACAGGGAAGTCCCGTCAAGTCACCGTGCGTCAGAGGGGGGCGGGGTCACCGGGTGGCCCCGCCCCCTGTTATTTAAGAACTGTCAGACGAGGAGCGCCGTCACACAGCGGGAGCCTCCCTCCATGCCAGCATGGGTGCGGAGCAGCCCAGAGAAGAAAATGAAGAAGAGAAGAAAAGAAGAAGAGAAGAAGATGAAGAAGAAGAGAAGAGCGGGAGCCTCCCCCCATGCCATGGGTGCGGAGCGGCCCGAGGAGAAGAAGATAGAAGACGCCGCGGAGGAGATGCTGGATGAGAATGCCGGAGGAAGAACCAGAAGAGCCAGAAGAACCAGAAGATGAAGGAAGATAGAAGAAAGAAGAAATATTTAAATAAAGGAATTGTCAAAAACTGTCTCTTGTCATTTTTAACATTTTTGACAGTTTTTTAGTGAAATGGCCCTTACCATTTCACACAGGGGGGGCCGGGATCTGGGGGTCCCCTTGTTAAAGGGGGCTTCCACATTCCGATAAGCCCCCCGCCCGCAGACCCCCACAACCACCGGCCAGGGTTGTGGGGATGAGGCCCTTGTCCTCATCAACATGGGGACAAGGTGTTTTGGGGGGCTACCCCAAAGCACCCTCCCAATGTTGAGGGCATGTGGCCTGGTACGGTGCAGGAGGGGGGGGGGCCGCACTCTCGTCCCCCCCTCTTTTCCTGCGGCCTGCCAGGTTGCGTGCTCGGATAAGGGTCTGGTATGGATTTTTGGGGGGACCCCACGCCGGTTTTTTTTTTTTTTTGGCGCGGGGTTCCCCTTAAAATCCATACCAGACCTGAAGGGTCTGGTATGGAATTTAGGGGGAACCCCACGTCATTTTTTTTTTATTATTTTGGCCAGGGTTCCCCTTAATATCCATATCAGACCTGAAGGGCCTGGTATGGAATTTAGGGAGACTCCCACGTCATTTTTTTTTTTTAATTTTGGTTCGGGGTTTCCCTGTGGGGAATTCCCATGCCGTTTTTATCAATGAACTTCTATGTGTATTGTCTGCAATGCAATAGCCGTGGGTAGTTTTAAATGAGTTTTTTCCTTCAAAATGTCATTTTGCTGTCAGACTGTTCTAAACACAGGAAACATGCGCCCCTTTACAGGCATACTATAGACACCCCCCAGGTACGAAATTTAAAGGGATATTACACTTTTATTGTTTGACTTTAAGCATTATTAAAATCACTGCTCCTGAAAAAACGTCCGTTTTTAAAACTTTTTTTTGCATTGATCCATGCCCCCTGGGGCAGGACCTGGGTCCCCAAACACTTTTTATGACAATAACTTGCATATTAGCCTTTAAAATTAGCACTTTTGATTTCTCCCATAGACTTTTAAAGGGTGTTCTGCGGCATTCGAATTTGCCACGAACACCCCAAATTGTTTGCTGTTCGGCGAACTTGCGAACAGCCAATGTTCGAGTCGAACATGAGTTCGACTCGAACTCGAAGCTCATCCCTATTGGCCAGTCCATCACCTTTACCCTCAGCTTCTTTAGCAAGGCAGTGGTCATCTTGGAGGTTTGTTTGGGGTCATTTTCATGTTGGAATACTGCCCTGCAGCCCAGTCTCTGAAGGGAGGGGATCATGCTTGGCTTCAGTATGTCACAGTACATGTTGGCATTCATGGTTCCCTCAATGAACTGTTGCTCCCCAGTGCCGGCAGCACTCAGGCAGCCCCAGACCATGACACTCCCACCACCATGCTTGACTGTAGGCAAGACACACTTGTCTTTGTACTCCTCACCTGGTTACTGCCACACATGCTTGACACCATCTGAACCAAATAAGTTTATCTTGGTCTCATCAGACCACAGGACATGGCTCTAGTAATCCATGTCCTTAGTCTGCATGTCTTCAGCAAACAGTTTGCGGGCTTTCTTGTGCATCATCTTTAGAAGAGGCTTGCTTCTGGGACGACAGCCATGCAGACCAATTTGATGCAGTGTGTGTCGTATGGTCTGAGCACTGACAGGCTGACCCCCCTCACCCCTTCAACCTTTGCAGCAATGCTGGCAGCACTGATATGTCTATTTCCCAAAGACAACCTCAGGATATGATGCTGAGCATGTGCACTCAACTTCTTTGGTTGACCATGGCGAGGCCTGTTCTGAGTGGAACCTGTCCTGTTAAACCGCTGTATGGTCTTGGCCACCATGCTGCAGCTCAGTTTCAGGGTCTTGGCAATCTTCTTATAGCCTAGGCCATCTTTATGTAGAGCAACAATTCTTTTTTTCAGATCCTCAGAGAGTTCTTTGCCATGAGGTGCCATGTTGAACTTCCAGTGACCAGAGAGAGTGAGAGCGATAACACCAAATTTAACACACCTGCTCCCCATTCACACCTGAGACCTTGTAACACTAATGAGTCACATGACACCGGGGAGGAAAAATGGCTAATTGGGCCCAATTTGGACATTTTTACTTAGGGGTGTACTCACTTTTGTTGTCAGTGGTTTAGACATTAATAGCTGTGTCTTGAGTTATTTTGAGGGAACAGCAAATTTACACTGTTATACAAGCTGTACGTTCACTACTTTACATTGTAGCAAAGTGTCATTTCTTCATTGTTGTCTGCACAGTACTGCACAGTAGCTGTTATGCTGTTATTTCACTTCACCGCTCCAAAGAGGCTGCTTGCAGGAGTTTCTTTTAACGTCCTGCCAGCGCATTGCCTCAGTGTGAAATCACTCAGGCTTTCACACTGCAGGGGAGCCGTTTTTCAGGCGCTTTACAGGCGCTATTTTTAGCCTAAAAGCGCCTGAAAAATGCCTCAGTGTGAAAGGGGTCTAATAAACATTCCTTCTGCTAAAAAAAAGAAAGACATGACAGGGGGACATGGTTACTGTCTTGGGGGGTCTGATCAAGGAAGGAGGAAGTCAAAATCTTCCTCCTTCACCCGGGATTCCCTCTTCTCTCCCCGATTCACCACCGCTGAGCTGGTAAATCGAGGAGTGTGAATACTGACACAGATTGCCAGTTTCATAAACGGACATGTAATACCGTTTACTTTCCCACAATCTCCCTGAAGTGAAGGGAACTCCTACCTTTGACAGTTGTCAAGAACAAATGTTCCCATTTCCTTTTAGTCCTGTTCTGGTGACAACTAGTACATTTACCTTCACTTTCCTGACAGTAACCAGGACAGGAAACTAGGTATAATCTTCCACGGGAGCAAACAGGAACAAAGACAGTAATATAAGCTTGATCATGGTCCTATGCCTTTCCCATTCTATCCAAAGACTAAGTATACCTTTGGGAACAAAAACATTTATCAGGCTTGTCTAAATTGATTAACCACTTTCCACCCGCGCCATAGCCAAAGATGGCTTCCACTACCGGGAGGGCGTCTATAGACGTCGTCCCGTGATCACGCTGCTTGTGTACCCTCTGTGATGGGCTGGCGGTGCACACAGAACAGGATAAAGGGCTAGTCACAGCGGCTCTTTACCACGTGATCAGCTGTCAGCCAATGACAGCTGATCATGGAAGTAAACAGAAGCCGGTTATCGTGTTTTTTGATCCTCACGATCAGCGTGAGGGGAAAAGAAGAAAACAGGTTACCGGCTTCTGTTGCAAGGACATTGGTCCCAATCTGTACCCACCAGTGCTGCTAATTAGTGCCAACCAGTGCCACCTACATGTGCCCACCATTTCCACCTATCAGTGCCCATCAGTGCCCACCAGTGCCACCCATCAGTGCCCACTAGTGCCCCCTATCAGTGCCAATCAGTGCTGCCAATCAGTGCCCATCAGTGCCTCATCATCGGTGTCACCTATCAGTGCTGCCTATCAGTGCCGCTTACCTGTGCCTAGCAGTGCCCATCAGTGCCACCTATCAGTGCCAATCAGTGTCACTTATCAGTGCTGCCTACCAGTGCCCATCAGTGCCACTTATCAATGCCCATCAGTGCCACCTATTAGTGCAGCTTTATCGGTGCCTCCTCATCAGTGCCCATCGGTGCCTCCTCATTAGTGCCCACTAGTGACGCCTCATCAGTGCCCATCAGTGCAGCTTCATCAATGCCCATCAGAGAGACTTATCGGTGCCCTTCCGTGCCTCCTCATCAGTGGCTATCTGTGCCCGTTAGTGCAGCCTATCAGTGCCCATCAGTGCAGCCTCATCAGCGCATATCAGTGAAGAAGAAAAATTACCTGTTTCCAAAATTTTATAACAAACTATGAACAATGTTTGTTTGTTTTTTTTGCAAATTTTTCCTAATTTGTTTCTTTAGCAAAAAAATTAAAAACCTAATGGTGATTAAATACCACCAAAAGAAAGCTCTTTTTATGTGAAAAAAATGGTAAAAATGTTGTTTGGGTACAGTGTTGCATGATCGCGCAATTGTCATTCAAAGTGCAACAGTGCTAAAGGCTGAAAATGTGCCTGAGCATGAAGAGGGTATAAGTGCCCTGTAAGCAAGTGGTTAAATAAAGCACCTTAAAATCCAAAGCCAAAAATGTCATTTTGTATATTGCAGCTTACAATCCATAGATGTGTTGGTTGCATCAGTTTTCTTTTTTTGACTTTTTCCTTTATTTGATCTGGTAAACTTGCCAGGGTTCTGTCTTAGGGGGGCTATACCCACTCTCTCTAACTCTTTCATGTGCTATCCAAAAATTTAAAAAAAGGTTTGGCTAGTTTCTGATGTACGTTTTAATACTACCAGAAGCCCTCAAATTTTTGACTCGCCTGCTCTCATTTTGCGTGGAAAATGATTGAGGGCGAGTGTGGGGCTGCCTTGGAGGAGGGGGGGGGTGCACCGTTAGCAGGTGGAGTTGAATGGGAGCCATTCTCCCAGAGATCGCCCAGGGGAAGAGAGAGTTTTAAGGAAAGTAAAAGTATGGTTGATCTATGAGATGGGCCCACATCCCAAAATATAGAGCAAAAGGAAAAAAAAACCTTGACGGGACTTTACCGGCCTAAAGAAGTATCATACAGTAATTGTGAAAAGAGTAAATACTGAAAGTAAGTATGTAAAATAAAATAACATAGACATTTTATTAAATACATATGTTAAAAAGAGCACAAAAGGGGGCTTGTATACATGTGGATCAACATATTAATAAAAAAACAACAAAAATACAATTCTACATGGTCCCTGGACTACCGTGATACAACACCATGGCAGAATAACCAAGGGCAACATCAGACACGTTTCACAAGTTCATTCTTTCATCAGGGGTGTGTATTTTGTAGAAACAAATTCCTTCTACAATAAAATAGACAAGGGAATATAAATAAGTTACAGAGTAAATGCAACAATTATTGTTTTTTGACCTTTGTACAGAAACACGCTTACATATTGCTAGAGGTTGATACTTGCATGTAACAGCCACCCAATGTCCATCCAGTTGACTCAAGAGAGAATGATGCTTGCAATATTGATAATATTGATAAAACCCTAGTGATATCCACTGAGACCTGGCAATTAGCACTCCCAGAGAGAGAAAGAGGGCAAGAGGAGATATAGGACCTGAGGTCACAATCTAATGGTGAAAAAAGAAAAAAATGTTTGAAAAGAATTATGGGATTTTAAATATATTATAAATGTATGCCAGTGAGAATCAACTGTGCAATTGTGCACATTAAAATGTATAATTAAATCATACTGGGCTTGAATATGTTGTCCCGCTCATTATCCTTGTGGTGCACAACAGACAAAACCTAGCAGTCTGTATATACAAAACAGTCAATTCAAAAGGTCAAGAAGCACCAAAAATATATACTAGGACCATGCTATGTTGCCAATAAAGGTAACAGCAGCTAGAGCTGAGCTGAGCTGAGCTGAAGTATATAAACCCAGAGCTGAAATATGTAATGCACCAAAGGGCTCACAATGGAGGGAGTGTAGAAAACAAAAAGCAATGCTTAAAGTGGTGTTCAACCCCCAAAAAAAAATGCATGAATGTGGAAATATTTTTTTTTTTAACTCACCTCTAAATGGCTGTTGCTAGGGGGGTTCCTCGTAGTCTGCCTCCTTCAGTGCCTGGGCTAGTGACATCACTTCCCCTCGGCGCAAGAAGGGCTCAGCTCTGCCCCCTCCCTCTTGTCAATCATCTGGGACACATTACAGGTGAAGCCACAGCCGGGCGCCCACAGTTGCAATGCCGGCGCCGCCGAATGGGGGGAGGTGAGCGGTGCTTCTATTCCCCGCATCGCTGGACCCTGGGACAGGTAAGTGTCCAATTACTAAAAGTCAGCATCTGCAGTATTTGTAGCTGCTGACTTTTATTTATTTTTTTTTAAATGGGAACTCCTCTTTAAAAGTAAGTTACACAAGTAAAAAGGCGCAAAATTACTAATACAATGGTATCCTGTAATGGTTTAGTGCTAGTTGGCATATATGTAGTCCACAGTCTCTAAGATAGATCACGAAGAAGTCCATAAAAAATTATTTCAAAAGAGGAATGATTAGTAGTAATGGGAAGGGAGAAGGGGGAGGGGAAAAGAAGGGGATAATCCAGTCTCAGGGCTGCCGTCATGAGGGAACAGAACCCTGTTCCCAAAAACTGGAGAGAAAAAAGAGAGAGAGGAGGCGCCTCCGGGTGCAGATTTTAAACAGGCTTTAATGCACAATAAGGATTTCTGGTAATGCACTCACATTTCTGTAGTTAAAAGAAGGCATGGAATGATATCCCAAAAACTTGGGGCTGTCTTTGGTGTGGTTGATCCCTTTAATCCGTCTATGTGTGTCCCATGGTGTAGAATGGGAGTTGGTTCAGCTGGCTGTGAAGGGGTCTCTCAGCTGGGTAAGCATTTCCTGCTCCAGGCGCCGCTGGATGGTGCTCAGCCATCCGCTATGGAGTCTGTGTTTGACAGGAGGTTTGGAGCGCAAGGAAGTGTTCAGGCGGGGGGATGACATCACCGTACTGCGACGCGTTTCACGAGCGTGCAGGCGTTTGATGACGTAAACATCCGCGCTCCTTTCTCAAGCTATTAGGACAGCTTAGGATATATTAGGATATATTAGATATATATATGGAATATATAAAAAAATGCATGGATGTAAAATATATAAACACCTTAGATCACAGGTTATATGAAAGAGAACATAACATATGTGTAAAGGAACAACATATGAGGAGGACTGTGTGTAGATGCATATGTGTGTGTATGCACAATATATGTGGATTAAGGGGACATGTGCATTTAACGATGTAAGGGGATTGGGTAATAATTAATTATTTTTTTATATATTCCAAATATAGTTTTTATATATTCCATATATGTTACTATTAAATATATTTTTTTTGTATGTTCCGTTCCTCCGCCCTTTAGCATCTAGTTGTGTTCCCACTCCAATGGGCCTTCCAACCACGGTGCATCGGACCATAAGCACTCCCCCTCCCCGCCCCCCTAATATTCTGATTTGGCATGGTCGCTGTCCTAATAGCTTGAGAAAGGAGTGCGGCTGTTTACGTCATCAACAGCCTGCACACTCGTGAAACGCGGCGCAGTACGGTGATGTCACCCCCCGCCTGAACACTTCCTTGCGCTCCAAGCCTCGTGTCAAACACAGACTCCATAGCGGATGGCTGAGCACCATCCACCGGCGCCTGGAGCAGGAATTGCTTACCCAGCTGAGAGTCCCCTTCACAGCCAGCTGAACCAACTCCCATTCTACACCATGGGACGCACATAGACGGATTAAAGGGATTGACCACACCAAGGACAGCCCCAAGTTTAGGGATATCATTCCATGCCTTCTTTTAACTACAGAAATGTGAGTGCATTACTAGAAATCCTTATTGTACATTAAAACCTGTTTAAAATCTGCACCCAGAGGCGCCTCTTCTCTCTCTCTCTTTTTTTCTCTCCAATGCTTAAAAATATAAAAGGCAAAACAATTTAAATTTACCAGATCTATAAGTAGGTTGAAAATAGCATTCACTCACAGGGAGGATTCCATGTGTCCTGTCTCGGGGTGCTGGAGGATGGATGGGAAGATAGTGGTAGTGCCTCCCCTTATATACCTCCCACTGGCCGAAGATAAGCTGCAAGCAGGATGTATTTCTGCACATCTGGGACTGGCATACGTTTCAGCCTGGTCCTCGGGTGAGTGACGTGCGGCACAGCCCCGACCAAGGCGGCGGGGCGGCGTCACGCGTCATACAAACATCGATGCGCATGGGGCGAGACCTCGGCTAAGGGCCCAAGCACCTTAAGGAAACGAGGAACAAAACCGTGCCGATACAGCCCAAGATGGAAAACAGCCACTCTGTGCTGTACAGCATGAGTGGCCTACGCGTGCCGAGTGGATATACACCAATCTATAGAGGGAACAAAAAGGAAGTATAAGGGACACAATCGTCAAATTTGAAGGCAAGTAATTAATCCCTTGTCGGAAGGACAGCGCTGAATGCCTACAGCATACAGCTGTACAAATTGCAAAAAACAGTCACACGCACAGTCAAAATGTATAAGAAACAAAAACTAAAGTTATACTAAAGAAACATATTTCTAAAATTGTCCACTGCTATAGTGCAGCAGGCTACTATTAGAAATAAGAACTAATAGCAACAAAACTAAATATTAATATGATATGCAAATAAATCAAAATTAGAAAGAGATGAGAGATGCACAAAACATACAAAAAAAAAAGGAAAATGAAGCAAATAGTGGTATGGAAAAACAGAAATGTTGAGTCATATTATTGTATGTGTATTATATGATTGTTAATTTTGAACAAAAAATAATGATATTTTATGTCTTTTTCCTAACCACCTAAGTCGGGACCCCCTCAGGGATCAATTTACGATTTGCCAGGGGTCACCGAATCCTGGGCTGTTCCTGAAGCGCGCACTGCTCTCCCAGGCCTTTTTTCACGGCTGCCCAGCTGAGCTGACCCTGGAGCCCACGGCCATTCAGTTCACAGCATGGCTGGGGGGCAGAGACTAGAGGTCAGCTGACTGGTGAGGACTGAAGGAGATCCTATCTCCTGATTTTGGCATCGTTGTCACTGCTGCGAGACACCACAAAGTTGGAGACAAAGTGAAGCCGGAGACACAGTGAGTAACACTACCTGTGATTATAGTTGCCATTAAAAGTCCCCACTACAGTTCTCAGATCAGCAGATGACTTTGATCAAGAGCACCTAAGTTGGCTCATCAGAACTCCCCCCCAGCACTGACACTGATCCCACCCCCCACCAGCACTGCCACTCGTCCCAACTCCCCCCACCAAGGAGTAAGAGAGGGAATAAAAATAGAGAATACATAGAAGGAAGAGGAAAAGGAACAAAGAAAAAGGGAGAGAGGATAAAAGGGGAAGGAACAAAGAAAAAGGGAGAGAGGAAAAAAGGGGAAGGAACAAAGAAAAAGGGAGAGAAAGAATAAGAGAATAAGAAAGATGGCTAGAGAGGGATGGGGGACAAGAAATTAGCATAGAGAGGGATAAAAGGGAAAGAAAGCAAAACAAAGAGAAAGATGTAATGTACCAGAAGGGGTTTTAATACTATAAGAGTGGAAGGGACTCATTGCTAAATGTCCGTGGGTTAGGGGTGCAAATTACTTGTCTTGCTTTGGGTGCTGACAACCCATGCTATGAAAATAATTTTACTGTTAGGGGTCCCCACAACTTGGGAAATTTTATCAAGGGGTCACGGCACTAGAAGGTTGAGAACCACTGACCTAAGGCAAAGCCCTCCAGGAATGGCTTGAAGTTGGTGGCCTCATTCATTCCTGGAGGAGATGTGGTCACAGTTGGTAAATAAAACGCAATCCAACACAATTCACATTGGAACAAGTTTTTGTTCCAATCACCTCCTCGAAGAAGAGAAGAGGGGAGGAAGAGGAGAGCCAGCTGGATCATCACAGAGCGGGGATTGCCCCGCTGTAATAGCTTTCATTTGAATTGCCGGTGTTCTGTCAAAATAGGCAATTCATTGAGATCTCCAATCATGTCACTTCCGGTTACTGTAAAGCATTAGTAATTGGAGAACACCAGCAAGCGTGTACACTTCGGTACATGAAGAGTTTGCTGTTTTGACAGAACAGCGGCTAAGGAGAAAAAAGTTGTCTCCGCCTTGTTGTTGGTTAATATCGGGCGGAGTAACAATTTCCACTCATAATATCATGTACCGGAGTGTATACGCTTACCTATGTTGTGTCAAAACAGAAACTCGTCTAAATCTCCTATTACGGATGCTTTACAGTAACCAGAAGTGACGTGATTGGAGATCTCGGTGAATTGACTATTCTTACAGAACACCAGGCGCTCGCCTTCACACGCAGTCCCGCCTCCTGGCCCGGCTCCTTTGATAGACTGAACACTGGTCCAATGCTGGGACGTGTGACGTCTATCATAAAAGCTGGGCCAGGAGGCAGGACTGTGTGTGATGGTGAGAGCCCAGCAATTCAAATGAAAGCTGTTAAAGCGGGGCAATCCCCGCTCTGTTAAGATTCGGTCGGCTCTCCTCTTCTCCCCTCTCACTTCCTCTGCACTGGACACACTTCATTGATGGGCACAGGTGATGCTGCATTGATGGGCACAGGTGAGACTGCATTGATGGACACAGGTGAGGCTACATTGATGGGCACAGGTGAGGCTGCATTGACGGGCACTGGTGAGGCTGCACTGATGGACACATGTGAGGCTGCATTGATGAGCACAGGTGAGGCTGCATTGATAGGCACTGGTGAGGCTGCATTGATAGGCACTGGTGAGGCTGCATTGATGGGCACAGGTGAGGCTGCATTGATGGGCACAGGTGAGGCTGCATTGATGAGCACAGGTGAGGCTGCATTGATAGGCACTGGTGAGGCTGCATTGATGGGCACAGGTGAGGCTGCATTGATGGGCACAGGTGAGGCTGCATTGTCGGGCACAGGTGAGGCTGCATTAACGGGCACAGGTGAGGATGCATTGACGGGCACTGGTGAGGCTGCATTGATGGGCACGTGTGAGTCTGCATTGATGGGCATGTGTGAGGCTGCTTTGATGGGCACAGGTGATGCTTTAGTTTGATGAGCACTGGTGAGGCTGCATTGATGGGCATAGGTGAGGCTGCATTGATGGGCACAGGTGAGGCTGCATTGATGGGCACAGGTGAGGCTGCATTGCCGGGCACAGGTGAGGCTGCATTAATGGGCACAGGTGAGGCTGCATTAACAGGCACAGGTGAAGATGCATTGACAGGCACTGGTGAGGCTGCATTGATGGGCACATGTGAGGCTGCATTGATGGGCATGTGTGAGGCTGCATTGATGGGCATGCGTGAGGCTGCATTGATGAGCACTGGAGAGGCTGCATTGATGGGCATAGGTGAGGCTGCATTGATGGACACAGGTGAGGCTGCACTGATGGACACTGGTGAGGCTGCACTGATGGGCACTGGTGAGGCAGCACTGATGGGCACTGATGAGGTGGCACTGATAAGCTGCACTGATGATGCTGCTGATTGGCACTGTTAGGCTGCCCTGATGGGCACTGATGAGCACTGATAGGCTGCATTAATGGGCACCGATAAAGTTGTTATTTACTGTATATTTATTTTTGTAACTTCTGCATAAAAACATTTAACAGTGTCATTTCATTACATCATTTATGAGGGCATGTTTAGGGGCAGAATTAGGGGTGAGGCAGGGTAGGGGTTGGGTGGGGCAACTGGTGGCGTTTTACCCTAAAGGCCTGGCTAGTAGCTCAGGACTTGAAATTTTGAGACCTGCTACCAGTAAACTAGTAAAACTTCCTCATTTCAATAATTACTATTCTTGAAATGATGAATAATGATTCATTGCAAAAATTAATTGGGCAGATTATTTTGTTCCTTACATTAATGTCAATTTTAAACTTTTATTTTAATAAACATGACAAAAATAGAATCTCAATTCCCAACTGAAAGAGTATAGAAATAAGTTTAGCTGTAATGTTCTATATCAATGTTTAGGGCCTTGATTCATTCATTATACTTGCCCAAGGCCTGCAAGGAAGGAACAAGTGAGTTTCCATAAACTTATTCTTTTCTTTTAACAATACCTCCATAGTTACCCACCTGTTAAAACAATGCTTCCAAGCTCACCCTCCTCTTTTTTCAATACCCCTCAATGCTTCCTTCTATTGCTCCAATACCGAACAGTGACCCACCTGTTACCTCTTCACCTACCTCTTGTTTTGGGGGCACAGGCACCACAGATATTGCTGGCACGGGTGCACCAAATCTTTAGGTCACCTAATCAGCTGAGGCTAGTGGAAGCTGCTCTCTTCTCCTGTCACTGTGCTACCTACCTTCTGACTTCTTTCCACCAGCTGAAATAAGGCAAAAACAGCAGTACATCATGTGCAGTAGCTTCAGAAACAAAGGGCTTGCTTTAACCACTTGACCTCTGGAAGATTTACCCCGCTTCATGACCAGGCCATTTTTTGTGATCGGCAAAGGTTTCTATGTCTGCTCCCAAGTGTCCTCACTCACCACCCTGGCAGTTCAGCCCTGCAGAGGGCTCTTTGGGTCAGCTCCATTACAGCATTATACCCTTGTTGATCAGGGGTGTCCTGCTCCCATACCCCGAGTGCCTGGGCCCATCCACAGCAGACATATAAAGGGGGTACTTTCTCCACTCATTACATCACTACAGAAGTGGCAGCAATAAAAAGGCACTAACACCTGCCAACAAGCACAGTAAGGACATCTTTATTTGTCAATAAAAGAGCCTTATACCAGGTCAAATTTGGGTACTTACACTGCTTGCGTTTAAAAAATACAATTAATTATGTATTTATGATTACAGAGCTGCATTCATTTGTGTCTTTTATATCTAGCGTCCAGCTTCATGCAGTATGGTTAGCCAAATTTGGACAACATATAATAACTGACAGCTTATGGATTGAATAAAGTATGTGATAAACTGATGAAGGCCTCTTATTGTTGGCTTTCATTTGCAAAATAAACTGAGGCCCAAGCAGAATTTGCCCCTTTGCCTTTCAGGAGGTTATATGTGCAATGAAAATATTCCTGCACCGCTAAGCACATGTAGAGAACATCAAAGGATGGAATCCTCTGTTCAGCAGTTTAGAAGGATTCACAGAACGGCAGTTTATTTATTAGCTGTATTCTGATTTTCTTTCCACAAATCAGCCCAACTTGTGTGCAGAAACTCCAGAGAATTCTGCCAAGTATATGTCATGTATGTTTAGAGGCAGACCTAATGCTGCATATGGACCTTTCCTATAAAAGTTCCATGCAAAATCGGTTATTTCTCTTACTTTCGCCATGATTTCCACATGCAGGTTCTTCTATGTGTTTCCTTTCCCAATCATGATTATCTGCAGCTTTGCTTTACATCAGCCCTGATCATTTTTCACTCTGCCTTCCTCTCCACCAACCATATGTAGCACAACCCCCTCAAGGGCCAGAAACCTGTGTCCCAGGTTCTCTTCCCACTAGTGCCATGGCAGCCAGGCAAACAGCAACTTTAACTCCTCTGGCTCAGAAACCGTCTAGGAGTTGCATTTGCAAGGTTTGATTTGCAGGTCAACTTGGATAGGGTTAGAGAGCTGTGGGATACTCCAAAACTCTATCAGGAATAAGGAGTACACTCACACTTGTAGCAGCTTTTTGACCCAGTCTTCTTACTAACAGGACATGAAGCGAACAGCACTGGGGCACCTGTAGCAATATCCCGGCCAGGCAAGCCTCATATGAACCTTGATGAGCAGGCTTGACCCTCAGCAGGACAGCTAGGAAGGGCAGGCAGCCCTCCTGAGTGGGAACCTCTCCTCCAGGAAAAAGAACCTTTCTGTCTGTGGTTCCAAATATTTGTTCATCCTCTGACCATCATCTGGGCACACCTCCTCAGGGATTGGCTAAAGCTGCATACATAATCAGGTTGCCTGTTTGACTCTCCCACTCAGTAAATTCTGTAAATCTCCATATAACGGGGGAAGCAATCAAACCTGCAGCCTGTAGAACCCAGAGAAGCCCAAAGCAATCTCACACAGCCCAATTGATTACAAGAGAGCCGAAAACTAAATGTACCTTACCAGACTTAACAGCCTAACCAGGAGGATGCTTCACCATTCACCTCAACCATAATCAGCTTCTACTCTGCCTAGTCTCCCAAGCTCTGAAATCAGCTACCACCGCTCCCTTCCATGCAACATTGACTGGTTTCCCTTTTATTTAGTCTGTCTCTGGTTCCTGGTCCGCTACTAATATCTCCTTTTTGACCCTACCCAAGTCCACAATCAGCTTTTTCTGTCTTCTCTGTCTTAAAGTAGTTGTAACCCTAAAATTAAAAAAATAAAACAAAAACATGCTCCTCTCCCTTTAAGGCTTGAGGCACAAGATATATAGTGCTTTGCTATGTCAATTGTCCCTTTCTATGTTGAACAATACAATTCTTCTTCGGTACCTGACCAATCCTTGCTCTACATCCTTACCCAGTGAAATAAGATCAATTATTCTTTCACACTTTCAGCCACACCTAAGCAACAATCAGCTACTTTTTTTAATAATATATTTTATTGAAAATTTTCAAAAGGAGATACACTCCAGCAATACATAAAATAAATGTAATCCAATGAAAAAGGGTGTCTCAAACCCTAGACAATAAACAATAGGCAATAAGTGTGATAGTAGGGAAAGGTAAAAATAAAGAGAAAACAGAAACGGGTAAGAGCTTTAGATGTCATCTTCCATACCTAGGTTCCCTAAAACACCCTTAGGGGTACTCGCTGTTGTGGAGATATGGATGAGTTATTAGAGAATGCTCTCTGCCAAAGAGCAAATGAAAGTACTCAACTACAGTTAGCTACTTCTATGTCCCGTCCAATGATCAACTCCAGCTTTGCCACCCCGCAACCACAATCATCTCACATTATAGCCACCTCAACCATCCAAATATTTGCTCAATGGTCCATAATCAGTTTACCCTCAGCTTTTAAGATTCCCTGTCCACAAATGAATCCAACTCTCCCTCTTTTCTCTTTCCCCAAAATTAGTAATCCTCTCCTCTCTGTTCCTTTGTCCGACAATGCCTGGTCCTTCATTAGCTCATGCTGTACTTTCTTTGTGTCTCCTATATGCCCCCTTGTCCACAGTTGCCTTTATGACACTATTTTCTTCCCCTCTATGATTCATGATCATCTCCCATTCTGGCTCTTCTTCTACTTGGCCATCATCAGCTGCCAGTCCTCCTACCAGCTGTCCATATTCAGCTCTCACTCTACCTCCAATACTCCAAGATCAACTTCCATTATGTATACCCTATATTCGGTCCACTTGAGAAGGCACACCTGATCAATCAAATGTGTTCAACTCAGATATAGTTTGATTGGGCAGGAAAGTGTACCAGCATGTCATTATTCAATCAGAAGCTAAAACCCATTCTCAATTAACCTGTTCATAAACATTTGCTATTATTTATTTTATGTTTTTAGGTCTACATCTGCTTTGCGACATATTTATAATAATATTATATTCTTTTTTTTAGGCTTTTAACAGTTTTTCTTTTCCTTAATAAACTGATTTTTAAACATGTGGAAAAATGTCAAATTATAAACACATGTATAGGATATTAAACTGATATCAGAATATAGTATCTGTGTTATCAATAATAACATTTTGTTTTTCATTTTCTCTTTTTGTTTTAATTTAAACAACATTGCAGGAATGCAAACTGCATATGAAAAACATGATCACTAAACTCAGGGAAATATATTGGGCATGAGGAGGATAAATATAGGCTGCCTAATATATAGTCCCTTCTATAAAGTGAACCTAATTTCAAGCTTATGCTGGCATCAATGTAAAACAGAACTTCCTCTCTGGCAATATAATTCCTGCTTGCTCTTGTATCCAGTGTATGGTCTCTCACACAGGAGGACACAGCTAGGCTCAACAGGAAACTCTTTTTTTTGTGTGTGTGTGTAGGAAATTTGTATTTTTCCTATCTTCTTAAATTTTTGTAATTCTGCAGCCAACAGTGGGCTGTAGTCAGCCTAACTGCACCCCAGCATTCTCTGCCACATGTTGCTTGAGCTTGCTCCAGCAGTGTGGGCTAGTGAGGTATTATTCTGTGTTAAAGGTGTTTGATTGCCAGGTCAATTATTGAACCTAAAGAACCTGCTTGGGCATGCTGGGAGATCCAAATAAATATCCGAGGCACTTCCTGTTCTGTCTCTTGCCTCTTGGGAACTTGCCCTGTGAGGATGTCAACCTAAAAAGTCAGTCTCTGAAATGCATTTGGCCTAGTACTTGGAAAGATGTAGGATCTCCCCTCTTGATAGGAACCCCTGAAAACATTGGTTGCTGGAGAAAAGAGTGTAGCAAATCTGCAACTGCTCCCCACATATGGACACATGGTTAGTGACTGGTTGAGTGGGAATCTATACACAGGAATATTTCCATGCTGTTCTCCCTTGAAAGTTTAGATACCACTTGAATCTTAATTGCCAAGGAGCTCAAGCTCTGTAAAAGACCAGTCTGTGATTTTAAAGGTAACAATGAGAGACTTTGACAGAGATTTAGAATGGATTTTGGCCTAGTTTCATGTTTAAGATCCAGTATTCTTTGGGGACATCCTGATCCGACCTCATCCTTGTCAGGGCTGGGCTCAGCCCTTCCTTCTCAAAGCTGGCCGCTCAGCTGTTGGCTAATTGCCAGCTCCTATTTCTCCACAGTGACTCACCTGTTGATGATATCCTGCTCGTCAGTCCTGCCTACTTAAGCTGTCCGGTCCTGATGCTCTCCCTGTTAAAGACTTGCTTGGCTGACATTCCTTCTGGGTCCAGATCCTGCTTGCTGTTCTACTATGCTGTTCTCTGGCTCCCTGATGTTTTGGCTTGTCTAACTATCCATTCCGGTTCCTGAACTCTGGCTATGTTTTGACTACATTTACCTTTTTTTTTTTTATTATCATTAAACAAGTGTGATTTACTGTACTTCGGTCTCAGTCTGATTCATGGTTCCTGACAGTAGGCGAAGGCCATGAATTCAGAAGATGCAGTCAATCCACTTGTTGGTAATATTTTTTCCAGATTGGATGAGCAGGATCACCTGAGTTGCATGGCTCACCTGGAATCTCCTACTGTGGCTGCTCCAGTACAAGCTGTGTTGCAGGCTGTCCCTGCTGCTGCTCCAGTCTCTGTGCAGGCACCCACCTCAAGTATTACCTCTATAAGAGGTATGTCTGTTTTTGCTCCGCTTCCCCAGCGATTTGGGGGCGATCCAGTCCAATGCAGAGGGTTTCTCAATCAAGTTGAGATATATTTTGAGATGCTGCCCCAGGCGTTTCCCATGGACAGAAGCAAAGTAGGTTTTGTGATATTTTTGCTTTCTGAGAGTGTCATGTACCTGGGTGTATTTGAACCGGGATGTTCCTGGTCCCACAGCTGCAGTCTTACTCGTTGTGCCACAGAGCAGCTCTGGAGTTATAGCTATGTTCTCTCTTGATGCATTACCTTGGACTCACTAGCCCCACCTGCTGCCAGCTGTGGACAATCTACAATCAAAGCAGCCCATAAATAGCAGCACTTCCTATCTCTCAGTGCCCGTTTGTTTGGACTAGCTTCCTCGGTGTTTTGACTGCTTTGTGATGCTGAATACTGTATTTGAACTTCTGCCTGAATTCCTGACTACTCTCTAGCCTGCTGATTTTGTACTTTACCGCCAGCTCATGTATGACCTTTGCCTGCCTGACCAATCTCTGGATTTCGATCGTTTACCGCTTTGCCTGATCTGTTGCCATCCTGATCTGCCTAAGTTTTCACTTAAATCCTCAGCACACAAGCTCCACTTCGGACACTACCTATCACAGGTACGTTACATTACAAACGGGCCACAATGGCAGTGGACCCTGCTGAGATTGTTAAGGCGATTTCACGTCAGGGACAATTGATTGGAGCTCATGAACAGCATCTTTCTTCCCTGGACGCCAAGTTAGATGAACTTTGTACTATGCTTAAACCTTGCTTGCCTGGTCCTTCTGCAATGGTCCAGACTCCTGCTCCAATCCAACCCACCTCTTCTGTACCACCTAAACTTCCCCTGCCTGAAAAATTTGGTGGTGATACTGAGGACTGCAAGGGTTTTTTAAATGTTTGCAGTTTGCATTTCCGCAACAACTTTTAACACTTCGTCTGCCAAAGTGACTTTTGTAATTTCCTTGTTAAAAGGGAAGGCCCTGGTCTGGGTCTCTCCTTACCTGGAACGCAATGATCCTGTGCTGACACTGACAAATTTCTGGCTTCTCTCCAGACTGTATTTGACAAGCCAGATAGAGCTTCTGCAGCTGAGTACTCACTTTTGGACATACAACAAGGTACCAGGTCTGTGACACAATATGCTATTGAGTTCCGTACCCTGGCTGCTGAGAATAATTGGGACTGGGACTCTAGGGCATTACGTGCAGCCTTCCGAAAAGGTCTTACAGATTGCATCAAGGACGAATTAATCTATAGGGATTCCCCAGAAGACCTTGAAAAATTCATAGAGCTGTTTCCTAGGCCAGTTTACTGTTTGGCCCCTAACTTCCAAGCACCACCTCAGCCAGAACCTGAAATCTCAGTTGAACCCCAGGCACCTATGGAACCCATGGAAATAAGCCGTCTCCACCTAACTGAGTCAGAGAAACAAAGGAGGCGTGCATTGGGCCTATGCCTGTACTGTGGACTTATGCTGCATACACATGATTGGAATTTTGGTCGTAAAAAGCTCTGATGGTTTTTCCGACGGAATTCCGACGGGATTTCGCTCAAGCTGTCTTGCATACACACGGTCACACCAAATTCCGAACATCAAGAACGTGGTGACGTACAACACGTACGACGGGACTAGAAAAGGGAAGTTCAATAGCCAGTGTGCCACCCTTTGGGCTCCTTCTGCTAATCTCGTGTTTATCTCGTGTTAGAAGATGTTTGGTGAGAGACGATTTGCGCTTTTCAGACTCATGCTTTTTCAGATCGTTTTACTGCTGTTCAGTTTGTGCTTGTGGGTTTGTGTCTGGTTTTCAGTGCGTGTAGTCAGTTCGTATCTGTTTTTCAGTGTGTTCTTGTCCTCTCGTTACTGATTTTCAGCTCGCTCTTCACAGGTCTTGCTGTACTTCAGTGCGTTCTGTTTAGTTCTTTCTGACCAGCTGACCGTTTGGAAGCCATGTTGCAGCTACGTGCTTGTCGTAGAGTCCGTGCTGTGCGGGGGCTTGGTGTTGGGCTTCTAGCTTTGACCCAAGCCCAGTCCATGAACAGGGCGAGGAGGAGTTCATGGACCAAGAATTGGTTGCTCCAGCGTGACCAATTCTCTCATATGCCTTTGCTGCGGGAAATCCAGGAGAATAACCCTGATGATTTCAGCAATTTTCTCTGGATGACGGACATCGTTTTTCACTGTTTGTTGGCTTTGCTGTCCCCTTATATCAGCAGGCAGGACACCTACATGCAGTGAACCATCACTCCGGAGCAGAGCTGTGGTACTATGACAGACTGCATTTTCTGGCAGGCCAGAATGAACCAAGGCCAGCACTCTACAGTCTTCCTTCCACTCTTCCTTTCCCCCCAGCTGAGGCTTCTGATGTCCAACCTGGGCCTTCCAGGCAGCAACATGTGGAGGAGCCCAGCTTGAGCCAGGTATAGCATTCTTTAAAATATTTCTGGTTGTCAAATTAATGATGTTAAATATATGCTCATTTTGATGAATAATATCTGATTTCACAAAGTGTTTTACATATCAATAGACAGTAGTGGCCACAAATGATTGGGACAAGAATGAAAAATGCTGGGGTCAGAATGATAGCCTTTTCTATTTATTAACATTAAATTTGCAACAGTCATGAGATGAAAATTGTGTGTGATTGATAAACCAAAAACTAAAATGATGTCCCTTTTTCATACACAGGAAAGCCTCAGCCAGGCCGTGGAAGGTGGCAGCCAGGAGGTGGCCGGGCCCAGTAGCCTGCCAGAATCACAGGTCCCTCCCCTCTGCCTTCCATCAAAAAGTGTCAGGAAGAGGAGTAACGTGAAGGAGACAGCAATTAGCCTATTTCTGAAGGGTACTGCGGCCCTCAGAACCCCCCACCCCCCCAGTGTTCAAGAGGACTTTGTGTACATTACAGCCTGCAAGATGCTGGAAATGGAGGAGGGCCAAAGCCTCTTATGTGAGGAAGTAATGTTACAAGCCTTAAATAAGAGGTTGAGGGGCCAACTCAAAAGTCAAAGCCACATTTGTGAGTTGAACCATGGTCCTCCTCCTCCTCCTCCAGGTCCTCCTGCTCCACCTCCTGCCACACCTCCAACACCACAGCCACAGCCTGGAAGGAAGAGTCTAAGGAAGACCAGAGAATGATGGCCTGGGTTCAATCTGGTCTGGCAAAAGATGCAGGCTGTTGTATGGGGACAGATATGTCATCTGCTGCTGTTCCTGATCTCTTGTAGTCCTGGAGTGTATTGTGCTCACTATTATAAGGACTCCTCAGGCCACCAATTTTGACTGTAAAATTATTGATGTCTGCCCTGGGGTACAAAGGCTTGGCAAATTTCACCAGTTTCTCCAGCGTTGCCTTCCTCTTTATTTTGCTATGACCCAGAATAAATGAATATTTTGTTTTCAGAAATACTTGCCTATGTGTTTTACTTCAAAAAGGACAGTTTGTTTGTGAATAGGCAGGTACATTTAAAAAATACAATGTCAAATTAACAAGGGACACCAACCAACCTCCTTGAGATTTACAAATACAAGATAATAACGGTGTTGTGGAAACGTGACATACCAAAAAAAATGGAGATCACTATAAAATAATTAAAAAAAAACAACAGGAGATCTTGATTAAAAAATTTAAAAAATGGAGATCACTATAAAATAATTTAAAAAAAAAACGAAAAAGCAACAGGAGATCTTGATTAAAAAAAAATTACTATAAAAAATAATCCTTAACATTATTAGGGAGATCTGGCTTGAAAAACGAAAAAGATTATTCAGGAGATCACGAGAAATAATAAAGAAATCAGTTTGTGTGAATATGAGCAGCAAAACAACTTCATTCTTCTAGCATTATAAAGAAGAAGAGAATACGCTGCATTGAAAGATTTAAAAATTTGCAGTGTGACGACTGTGCCATCTCCATTACGAACGGTCGTTTTACCAGACTGAGCGGCTCCATCTCGTACTTGTTTCTGAGCATGCGTGTTTTTTTACGTGTCGGAATTGCAAACACACGAACAGAATTTCTGATAGAAACTTTTTCCATCGGAAAAATTGAGAGCATGCTCTCAATCTTTTGCTGGCGGAAATTCGGCCAGCAAAAGCCTGATGGAGCATACACACAGTCGCATTTTCCGACCAAAAGTTCTCATCAGTCTTTTGCTGGCCGAATTTCCCATCGTGTGTACGCGGCATTAAAGGACATTTGTTATCTGTCTGCCCTTCCTGTCCAGTAAAAGGCAGGGTCTAACCAGTGTTGGAGGAGCTGACCTTACAGGTATATCCTCCAAGACCAAGATTACCGTTCCCGCAATTATCCATTTACCCTCTAAACTTGTCTCCTGTGAGGCTTTTGTGGATTTTGGAGCCGCTGGCATATTCTTGGACTACACTTTTGCTAAAGAAAATAAAATTCCATTTGTTCCAAAGTCTAGACCCCTGAACATCACCACCCTGAATGGACAACCCTAGGGGGATGGCATTTTTAAAATTTAAGACTACGACTATCAACCTTCAGGTAGGCTTACTCCGCAAAGAGGAAATTGTCTTGTCTCTTACTGATTCCCCACTTCTGCCCGTTATCCTTGGTTACCTATAGTTACAACAACATAACCCTTTTTTTGATTGGGAAAATGGTCGTTCTGTCATCTAAACTGTTTGTCTCAACCCAAAAGACTTTCTGGTTGTCTGTTGGCTTCCATGGCCATCCCACCTACCTTGCCTCGTGAATACCATGAGTTGGCAGATGTATTTTGCAAGCAAAAGGCAGAGGTTTTACCTCCACATCGTTCTTTTGATTGTGCAATTAATTTGATTCCTGGAGCACCTCTTCCCAAACGAAGGACCTATCCCCTGTCTTTGCCTGAACAAAAATCCATGGAGGAATACGTGAAAGAACTTGGAAAGAGGTTTTATCCGACCCTCTTCTTCTCCAGTAGGGGCAGGTTTTTTCTTTGTTGAAAAAAAAGATGGGGGTCTTCGACCATGCATAGATTATCGAGGATTAAATCAAATCATTGTAAAAGACTCCTACCCTTTGCCTCTCATTCTTGAACTTTTTGATGTACTTAAGGGAGTTATTATCTTCTCTAAACTGGACCTACGAGGGGCTTATAATCTGATTCAAATTAAAGATGGGAACAAGTGGAAGACAGCATTCAACACTCGTAATGGACATTTTGAATATCTGGTTATGCCATTTGGGTTGTGTAATGCCCCTGCTGTCTTCCAACGTTTCATGAATGTCATTTTTCACGATTTCAGCAACAGTTTTGTGATCACATACTTGGACAACATTTTAATCTTTTCCAAGACTCATCTAGAGCACATCACACATGTAAAGCTGGTATTACAATGACTGAGAGAAAACCGTCTTTACGTGAAGATTGAAAAATGCAGTTTCCATCAAAGCTGTATTCCTTTCCTTGGATACATTATAAGTGCTGTCGGATTCCAAAGGGACCCTAAAAACTTTCCGCTGTCTTGCAATGGCCCCAATCGACCACTTTAAGAGGGCTCCAAAGCTTTCTGGGGTTTGCAAATTACTACAGGCGCTTCATCAAAGGTTTTGCCTCCATTGCGGCCCACTTTACTGCTATGACTAAGAAAGGTACAAATTGCAGGGTGTGGTCCTCAGAAGCAGAATCGGTTTTCCAGCAATTAAAAGACATGTTCAACAAGGCTCCAATTCTTCAGCATCCAAATCCCGATCTCCAGTACATAGTTGAGGTTGATACCTCCGAAGTAGGAGCAGGTGCCGTGCTGTCCCAGAGACAGCCTAAGTCCAGTAGAATCCATCCAGTAGCGTTTTTTTCTAGAAAGTTATCTCCAGCGGAGATGAATTACGACGTTGGGAATTGAGAACTACTGGCCATCAAATTTGCATTGACTGAATGCCGACATCTTCTGAAAGGGGCTCCAAAGCCTTTTTCCTCACTGACCATAAAAACCTGCTGTATCTTCAGACTGCAAGACATTTGAACTCACGTCAGGCTCGATGGGCTCTGTTTTTCTCCTGTTTTAATTTTGTTCTTTCTTATGTTCCTGGGCATAAAAACAAGGAAGCCGATGCTCTTTCCAGACAGTTCGCTACCTCTGAAGAAGGTCAACCTACCGAGCAGTATATAATACCACCTCACAAAATTGTCGCACAGATTTCTACTGCTCTTTCCCAACAGTTACAAGAAACCCAGAATCGTGTTCCCCAAGGCTTGAAGATACCACCAGGTCGCCTGTTCGTAGCCCCTAGCCTCAGAAAACCTTTACTCCTCTGGGCTCATGATGGTGTGTTATCCGGTCATCCTGGTGTCACCATCACTCTTAAGACCTTGCAATGTCATGTCTGGTGGCCTCAAATGAAAAGGGATGTTACTGACTATGTGGCTGCCTGTCCAACTTGTGCTGCTAATAAACTACCTCGCACTTTGCCTACTGGACTGTTACAACCACTTCCGGCACCTTGCCAGCCTTGGACCCATTTGACTATAGACTTCATTACAGACTTACCCAAGTCCAAGGGCATGACTGCTATATGGGTCATAGTGGATCGCTTTTCCAAAATGTCTTATTTTGTGCCGCTCCCGGGATTACCTACAACAGAAGCACTTTCTACCCTTATCCTTTCTCATATTGTGAGATATCATGGCATACCTACCAATGTCATCTCAGACCGTGGATCCCAGTTTGTTTCCCAATTCTGGAGAGCATTCTGCAAGAAACTGGGAGTAACGCTCTCACTCTCTACCTCACATCACCCTCAAACAGATGGTAAAACCGAACGCATGAACCAGACCCTAGAAACCTATCTTCGACATTATGTCAATGCTTTACACTCCAACTGGTCTGAGTATTTGCCTTTGGCTGAGTTCGTCATTAATTCCCGTTGGCACAGAGCTCTTCATCCCACACTATTCTACGCAGCCCTAGGCTATCACCCTCAGACTTTTCCCCTACTTCAGCCTTCTTCTGGTGTACCAGCAGCAGATCTGCGGGTGAAAAATATTCTGCTACATTGGAAAAAGATTTGCTTATTACTACGGAAGTCAGCAGGCAAGTATGCGCTTTTCTCCAACAAACGAATACGCCATATACCTTCATATGTGGTGGGGGACAGAGTTTGGCTATGAACCAAATACGTGAGACTGAAACAACCTTCTACCAAATTGGGCCCCCGATTCATCGGCCCTTACAGAATTATTGCTTGAGTCGGGCCAGTCTCCTATCGGTGGAAACTGCCCTCCTCTCTCCGGATTTACCCCGTATTCCACGTTTCCCTCCTCAAAAAGGCAATTTTCAATCGCTACTCAAGAACGCAACAGCTACCTCCTCCTGTTCTTGTTGATGGACAAAATGAGTTTGAAGTCTCTAAGATTTTTGATTCTAGATGACAGCTTTGTGGCCTATGGTATCTGGTTCATTGGAAGGGATATCCCGTCACAGACTGTTCCTGGGTCCCAGCCAAAGATTTGCATGCTCCTGCTCTTATTCGAGACTTCCATGCCTCCTTTTCCACTAAACTCCGCTAGGCCCCCGGAGGGGTCCACTGGGAAGGGGGCCCTGTCATGTACCTGGGTGTATTTGAACCAGGATGTTCCTGGTCCCACAGCTGCAGTCCTACTTGTTGTGCCACAGAGGAGATCTGGAGTTATAGTTATGTTCTCTCAGTTTGATGCATTACCTTGGACTCACTAGCCCCACCTGCTGCCAGCTGTGGACAATCTACAATCAAAGCAGCCCATAAATAGCAGCACTTCCTATCTCTCAGTGCCTGTTTGTTTGGACTAGCTTCCTGGGTGTTTTGACCGCTTTGTGACACTGAATACCGTATTTGAACTTCTGCCTGAATTCCTGACTACTCTCTAGCCTGCTGATTTTGTATTTTACTGCCAGCTCGTGTATGACCTCTACCTGCCTGACCAATCTCTGGATTTCGATCGTGTACCGATTTGCCTGATCTGTTGCCGTCCTGATCTGCCTGACTAAGTTTTCGCCTGAATCCTCAGCACACAAGCTCCACTTCGGACACTACCTATCACAGGTACCTTACAGAGAGAGCCTTGGCCTGGGCAAACCCTCTATTGGAGATGCAAAAACCTGTTGTCTTGAGTTACCCTGAGTTTGTGGTTTCTTTTAAAAGGGTATTTGACGTTCCTGCAGGCTCCGCTTCTGCTGACAAATGCCTCATGTACATCAAACAGAGTATGAGAACTGTTGCCGATTACACCATTGAATTCCGTACTCTGGCAGCAGAGGTTGCTTGGAACAATGAGGCCCTCATGGCTGCTTTTTCTCATGGTCTCTCAGATGCCATCAAGGATGAGATAGCAGCCCGAGATATACCCACTGAGCTGAAGAAGTTGATCACTTTGCCATCCTCACTGACTCCAGACTCAGAGAAAGACTCCCTTTTAAGGAGTGCTTGCGGAAGCCTCCTGTACATTTGTCTCTGAACTTTGCAGTCCCACCCTTGCCTTCCTCACCTCCCATGCCTCCTGGTACTGAGTCGGTCTGTGAAGATGAACCCATGCACTTGGGCTTCACGTGTCTCTCTGCGGATGAGAGAAACCTTAGAGATACAGGCTCTAATCCACTTTGGGGCTGCAGGCCTGTTCATTGATGCTGCCTTTGTATTGAAGCACTCGATTCCGCTGCAGCTGCGTGACACTCCCCTTGCCATTGAGGCTCTTGACGGGAGACCTCTACAGCCTGCCCAAGTGACTCATGAGACTGTTCCATTGTCCATGGCCGTACGGGCTCTTCACCATGAGATAATCCAATTCCAAGTTATTTCCTCACCTAACTTTCCACTGGTTATCCTTGGTTACAGAGGCACAACCCCTCTTTTGATTGGCTCCATGTTGAGTTTCTCTCCTGGTCCCAACAATGCAGTAATATATGCTTCCAGAAGGTAGCCAAAGTCCTGTGCACCTCTTCACTCTCCTCCCTGCCGGAGGAGTACCGCGATTTTAGCGATGTCTTTGACAAAGGTCAAGCCAGTAGTTTGCCTCCAGACCGGTCGTATGATTGCGCAATTGACCTTCAACCTGGTGCCATACCCCCTCGTGGCTGGGTTTACCCTTTGTTGGTCTTGGAGGATAAGGCCATGGAGGAGTATGTTGCAGACACACTTTCTCGAGGTTTCATCCGCAAAACCTCGTTTCCTGCTGGTGCTGGTTTCTTCTTTGTGAAGAAGAAGAGTGGTGAACTGAGACCTTGTATTGATTATAGGGGTCTCAATCGTTTCGCGATTAAGAATGCCTATCGGATTCCTTTGATTATGAAGTTATTTGACTGCCTCAAGGGAGCAACGGTTTTCACAAAGCTTGATTTGAGAGGGGCATGCAATCTTGTGAGGGTTAAGGAGGGTGACGAGTGGAAAACTGCATTTAATACCACAACAGCCCATTATGAGTACCTCGTAATGCCTTTTGGCCTTTGTAACGCTCAGGCAGTTTTCCAGGAATTTATTAACGATGTCCTCCGAGATTTGTTGCAGTTATGTGTGGTGGCTTATCTTGACGATATCCTCATATTTTCCAAGTCCCTGGAGAGCCACCACACAGATGTATGTCGTGTGCTTCAGAAACTAATGCCGTGTACACAGGACCGGACTTTCCGGCAGAAAAGGTCTGACGGAATCATTCCTTCGGACATTCTGATCGTGTGTGGGCTTCATTGGACTTTTTCTTTCTAAAATTTTGACGGACCTAGAAATAGAACATGTTTCAAATCTTTCTGACGGACTCAATTCCTATCCGGAAAACTGTTCGTCTATATGCTAGTCCGACAGACCAAAAACGAAGCAAGGGCAGCTATTGGCTACTGGCTATTGAACTTCCTTTTTTTTAGTCCCGTTGTACGTCATCACGTTCTAAACGAACGGACTTTGGTGTGATCGTGTGTAGGCAAGTCCGTTTCAGCGGAACTCCGTTGGAACTCCGTCGGAAAGACCGTCAGAGTCTACTCTGACGGAAAGTCCGGTCGTGTGTATGCGGCATTAGAGAGAACAATCTCTATTGAAAATTGGAGAAGTGCGAATTCCATCGTGAACAGGTTAAATTCCTGGGTTATGTCATTTCCACTGCTAGTTTTTCGATGAACCCAGAGAAACTTTCAGCAGTCCTACAGTGGCCCCGACCCGTGGGTTTATGCCCTCTGCAGTGTTTTCCTGGCTTTGCCAACTATTATCGGAAGTTTATTTGTAACTTCTCGTCTCTGGTCAAGCCCCTGACTGATAAGACCATAAAGAACGGTAATCCACAGAGTTGGTCTCCGGAGTCCATTAAGGCCTTTGAGAGTCTCTGCCTTTGTTTCTGCTCCTGTGTTGGCACATCCTGATCCTACGTTTCCTTTTATCCTTGAGGTTGATGCTTCTGAGACTTGAGATGGCACCCTTCTGTCTCAACGATTTACCTTTGAGAGCGCTATGCATCCTTGCTGTTTTTTTTAACATCCCAAAGGACTGCCCCTCCTGTAATAGTTTTTCTGCAATCCCCTTTGTTCCCCTGCCCCTTCTGTTACCATCCTTCTTTTCTTTTGGACAGTGCATACCCAGTCAGTCTAGGACTAGCATTGCATATTGCATTCCGTAAATGTGCTCTGACAGTATACAGTAGTTCCAGCACTTAGTAGATTCAACTTTACTATTACTCAGTGTTGCAATTAAGGTGGCCTATCTACTGTTTATGCTGATCTGGATGCCAAGGGGTTGATTTACTAAAACTGAAGAGTGCAAAATCTGGTACAGCTGTGCATGGCAGTCAATCAGCTTTTAACTTCAGCTTGTTCAATTAAGCTTTGGCAAGGAAACTTGGAAATTGATTGGTTTCTATGCAGAGCTACACCAGATTTTTCACTCTCCAGTTTTAGTAAATCAACCCTCAGATGTCATCTTATGCCTGGGCACTTCTGTTAATCACTTTGTATGCTAAATTGTGTTATTACAGGGCCGTCTTAATGAGAGGGCATACCTGGGCACTGCCCAGGGGCCCCAGCTGCATGGGGGGCCCCTGCAAGTTCCCCAAAGAAGCTGCTCCTTGAGCCCACGCTGCCCAGAAATGAGGGGCCCCGTGATGACACTGAGAGTGATGGATACACGGAGGAGACAGGCAGCAGTGCGCCATGCTGTGCAGAACAATACCTATTTCACAGCCAATTACACATGCACTGTATCTCCACTGGAAAAGGGGGTACTACATGGATGAAATAATGGTGCTGGGGGATATCAAGGGTGTATGGGGGAAAACAATGCTGAGGGGGGATCTGGAGTGTATAGGGGTAGCAGTGCTTGGGGTATATTGTGTGGCTATAGTGCTAGAGGTATCAGGGATATAGAGAGGCCACAGTGTAGGGGGTATCAGGGATGTAGTAGGGTCACAGTACAAGGGGTATCTTATGGTATATGGTAACAGTGATGGGGGAATATCTAGGGTGCAGAGAGGGATCAGAGTGCTGCGAGGATATCTGAGGTGTAGAGTGGTCAGAGTGCTGGGGGGATATGTGGGGTGCAGAGAGGGATCAGAGTGCTGGGGGGATATCTGGGGTGTAGAGGGGTCAGAGTGCTGGGGGGTATCTGGGGTGTAAAGGAGTCAGAGTGCTGGGGGGATATGTGGGGTGCAGAGAGGGATCAGAGTGCTGGGGAGATATCTGGGGTGTAGAGGGGTCAGAGTGCTGGGGGGATATGTAGGGTGCAGAGAGGGATCAGAGTGCTGGGTGAATATCTGGGGTGCAGAGAGGGATCAGAGTGCTGGGGGAATATCTAAGGTGCAGAGAGGGATCAGAGTGCTGGGGGAATATCTAGGGTGCAGAGAGGGATCAGAGTGCTGGGGGAATATCTGGGGTGCAGAGAGGGATCAGAGTGCTGGGGGAATATCTGGGTTGCAGAGAGGGATCAGAGTGCTGGGGGGATATCTGGGGTGTAAAGGGGTCTGAGTGCTGGGGGGGATATCTGGGGTGTAGAGGGGTCACAGTGCTGGGGGAAAATCTGGGGTGTAGAGGGGTCACAATGTTATGGGGATATCAAGGGTGTAGAGGGTTCAGAGTGCTGAGGGGATATATAGGGTGTAGAGGGGTCACAGTGCTGGGGGATATCTAGGGTGTAGAGGGGTCAGAGTGCTGGGGAGTTATTTATTTGGGGTTGAGAATCCAGGGGTGTGGAGGTGATAACAAGATAACAATGGGAAGGGGGAAACCTGGTGTGTGTGTGTGTGGGGGGGGGGGGTTGGTTGGGTGGAGTTAAGAGTGCTGGATGTATATAAGATGTAGAGGGGTTACAATGTTGGGGATATCTGAGGCCCTGTCAGGCTGGGTGGCGCTTCATGATTTTTATTGGTGGCCATGTCTATACTTGTTACAACTGTCCTGAGCATCATTCTAGCAGACACATTACATGCACAGGACAGCTTTGTTACTTTATGTATGTAGTATTTTCCCACTGTTCCTTTGCTGTACAGAATGATTGTTCATGTAGTTAAAGCGGAGCTCCACTCAAAAGGGGAAGCTCCGCTTGTCTGCCTCCTACCTACTTAATGTCTGTTTACCTGCGCTGTCTCCATTGTAGGGGCCCCAGAGCATTACTTTTCCCAGGGGCCCATGATGCTATTAAGACGGCCCTGATTACCATAGTTAATCCAGTTTATGTTTGCTTAGTTACTAACCATATTGGGTGAAAATTTTAAAGGGTTATTAAACCCAGAACCCTGCATTCACTATATCTGGTTTTCTACAGTACACGGAACATGCAACGTTGGAAAAGCAATAGTTTTATATAATGTAAACTGCTAAATACCTTTTCTCATCAGCAGTTAGAGCAGTCTTGTGACTTCTATCAGTATCTGGTTAAAGCTTGTAGAAGGCATTTTCATTCTCCCATGATTATCCTATGAGGATGCAGGACCCCTGACCCTCTGTCTGGACTGTACTGATCACATGTACTCTCCCAAGAAAAAAAAACTCTATAGCAATACACACCAAACTGAGCCTGTGCAGCTTGTCCCCTAGCCTCTGTACTATCAGGAGATATATTGGGGACTCTGGAAGAAGGGGAGCTTTTAGAAAAGACAGGATCAAACAGCCTTTTTACACAATGCAGGGGATTAACCCCTTAGGTTCCACAGTGAGTATAACAAGCATGCTTTACTGCATATACAGACTGATTTTACTGTTGTGGGCTTAGTAACACTTTAAGTTTGCCTTTACAACCTGTTTTTCTGCCTATTTTCTTTGACTTAGCATTACTATTGGGTACTAAGTAACACTTTCAGTGAATTCTTGAGGTTCTTGAAAAGTTTGAAGCAAAGACAGAGAACCCATTCTACCCAGCGGCTCCTACGAGGATAGGGCTACACATCTGTACCAGAGGCTTATCTTAAAAGAATCCCCCTTTAACAATAGGCAGGCACTTATATACCACCCCCCCTGCCATGTAAATGAGTAAGGGGTACATAATACCCCTACTTGTTCACAAAAAAAAAGTAATCAGTAAAGTAAGGATTTGACAAGTACTTTATTTTTTTTTTAAAAGCCCACAATGTACTGTACATCAATCATCAATCATGTCGCCCAGCAATGCAGCAATCTAAGGCTGACCACAGATGATACGATTTTCTTTCCTTCCACCACGGGTAGAATGCCTCCCACTGCGCTATTGTATACTGTCAGGGGGGGCGCGGGAAACATTCCCTGCCGGCAGAGTATAATTGCAGTGACCATATGTAAAAAAATCAGAGATGCTGGTTGAGCGATCAACTTGGGTACAATAAGCCTGCCTACACGTGGTTCAAATCATGGCCAGTTCAGTGGGGATTCAAGCGGAGTTCCACCCAAAAGTGGAACTTCCGCTTATCTGATTCCTCCCCTCCCCCCTCCGGGCCACATTTGGCACCTTGCAGGGGGGGGGGGTACCGTTTTTTGACAGGTACCCTGTCCCCACTTCCATCGGACCTCACATTGGCAAGGTACGTCAGAAGTCTAGCCCCCTCCTCCTCCCTCATCCTCCCCCTGCTGCCAGGCCAGTAAAAGAGCACAGCGCGATTTGCGCATGCACAGTAGGGACCCAGCGTTGAAGCCACAGTGCTTTGCTACTGGGATCCCTTAATGGCAGTGGCAATGGCAATGGCAATGGCGGTGGCAGAACCCGACAGCTGATGGAAGCATTGGCTGGGGTGCCAACATTGCTGGAATCCAGGACAGGTAAGTGTCCTAATAATACAATTTAACAGCTACAGTATGTGTAGCTGCTGACTTTTAATTTTTGGAGGGGGGGTGGGGGCAGAACACCACTTTAAGATAAGAGTCTGGTATAGATGAAGGGAATCCCCAGCCACTTTGCTTGCAAACAGAAGTAATCTTCTTTTCTATGCACCCTATGCCTAAACTAGCAGT